>NC_056733.1:1066969414-1067156914 GCF_019279795.1 Protopterus annectens
GATAACTTAAAATGTTATACCAGGCTAAATAACTACATGTGGATAACTTTAAATGTTATACCGTGCTAAGTAACTACATGTGGATAACTTAAAATGTTATGTTGTTGTTGTTGTGTCTTTCGGCTTTTCCCGGTTAGGGGTCGCCACAGCCGAACTCTGGTCCACTAATGATTGGCTACAGATTTTTACATGCTGAGTTGCTGGCCCTGACGCACAACCTTCAACGAAGGTATGCCCATTCACGCATGTCTCCACACAGAAGACACTCTAGCTGAGAATCGAACAAGACGTCTTACGGTGAGGCTAATTTCAAACCAGTCAAACCTAAAATACACGGAGGCGGAACCTTGTTTGCAGTCAAAAACGCCACCGAGTCACAAAGCTTCTTAACGCTTTTATTTAGAACAAACCAAAAGAGCGTTTTCGCCACGGACCACCGTGGCTTCTTCAGAGACACAAGTTCAAGCCAAAAACACTCCATTTAAAAATACTAAATCAGGAAGTGACACATTCCTGTTTCCTGTTACCGACAGATTGTGTTTAAAAACACATACAAAATATTTAAAATTAAAAACATCTGAAATTTAAAATCATTTTAAAATAGCAGAAAATAAATTCACTTGTATGGATAACATCTCAACCACTTAGCCTAAATGTGGATGACGGTGAAAAAATATCATTAATATTTACAACATGCTACCATGTTAAATATGTTAATGAATATGTAAGATATATATTCAATTAAACATGGCAAGCATGTAAAAAATACAATGTGTAAAATATGTGTACAACCCGTATATACTCAATACAGGCTTGGTTTAGGTATTTTGTTTGTATGATGGCCATGCACGACTAGGAAAGAACTACCCACTGCCCTTCTAACATGCGTGCACCCTAAATAATTCTGCACATAATTATCGGTGATGTCTTCCTAAAGTGTCATCTACGGTGAGGCGACAATGCTACTGTAGCACCACCACCGCAGTCTTGATAACTTAAAATGCTATACTAGGCTAAATAACTACATGATGAAAACTTAAAATGTTTTACCATTCTAAGTAACTACATGTGGATCACTTAAAATGTTATATTGTGTGAAAGTAGCTACATGTGGATAACTTAAAATGTTATACCGTGCTAAGTAACTACATGTGGATAACTTAAAATGTTATACTGTGCTATGTAACTACATGTGGATAACTTAAAATGTTATACCATGCTAAGTAATTACATGTGGATAACTTAAAATGTTATACCGTGCTAAGTAACTACATGTGGAAAACTTAAAATGTTATACTGTGCTAAGTGTTTAACTACATGCGGATAACTTAAAATGTTATACATTGCTAAATAACTACATGTGGATAACTTAAAATGTTATACTGTGCTAAGTAACTACATGTGGATAACTTAAAATGTTATACTGTGCTAAGTGTTTAACTACATGTGGATAACTTAAAATGCTATACCGTGCTAACTGTTTAACTACATGTAGATAACTTAAAATGTCATAATCTGCTAAGTACATATATGTGGATAACTTAAAATGTTATACTGTGCTAAGTAACAACACGTGGATAACTTAAAATGCTATACTGTTCTAAGTGTTTAACTACATGTAGATAACTTAAAAGGTCATAATCTGCTAAGTACATATATGTGGATAACTTAAAATGTTATACCATGCTAAGTAACTACATGTGGATAACTTGAAATGCTATACTGTCCTAAGTGTTTAACTACATGTAGATAACTTAAAATGTCATAATCTGCTAAGTGCATGTATGTGGATAACTTAAAATGTTATACCATGCTAAGTGTTTAACTACATGTGGATAACTTAAAATGTTATACCGTGCTAAGTAACTACATGTGGATAACTTAAAATGTTATACTGTGTGAAAGTAACTACAGATGGATAACTTAAAATGTTATACCGTGCTAAATAACTACATGTGGATAACTTAAAATGTTATACTGTGCTAAGTAACTACATGTGGATAACTTAAAATGTTATACTGTGCTAAGTGTTTAACTACATGTGGATAACTTAAAATGTTATACCGTGCTAAGTGTTTAAATACATGTGGATAACTTAAAATGTTATATCGTGCTAAATAACTACATGTGGATAACTTAAAATGTTATACCATGCTAAGTAACTACATGTGGATAACTTAAAATGTTATACCATGCTAAGTGTTTAACTACATGTGGATAACTTAAAATGTTATACCGTGCTAAGTAACTACATGTGGATAACTTAAAATGTTATACTGTGTGAAAGTAACTACAGATGGATAACTTAAAATGTTATACCGTGCTAAATAACTACATGTGGATAACTTAAAATGTTATACTATGCTAAGTAACTACATGTGGATAACTTAAAATGTTATACCATGCTAAGTGTTCAACTACATGTGGATAACTTAAAATGTTATACCGTGCTAAGTGTTTAAATACATGTGGATAACTTAAAATGTTATATCGTGCTAAATAACTACATGTGGATAACTTAAAATGTTATACCGTGCTAAGTAACTACATGTGGATAACTTAAAATGTTATACCATGCTATGTAACTACATATGGATAACTTAAAATATTATACCATGCTATGTAACTACATGTGGATAACTTAAAATGTTATACCCTGCTAAGTGTTTAACTACATGTGGATAACTTAAAATGTTATACCGTGCTAAGTAGCTACATGTGGATAACTTAAAATGTTATACTGTGTGAAAGTAACTACAGATGGATAACTTAAAATGTTATACCGTGCTAAATAACTACATGTGGATAACTTAAAATATTATACTGTGCTAAGTAACTACATGTGGATAACTTAAAATGTTATAACGTGCTAAGTGTTTAACTACATGTGGATAACTTAAACTGTTATACCATGCTAAGTAACTACATGTGGATAACTTAAAATGTTATACCATGCTAAGTGTTTAACTACATGTGGATAACTTAAAATGTTATACCGTGCTAAATGTTTAACTACATGTGGATAACTTAAAATGTTATACCGTGCTAAGTAACTACATGTGGATAACTTAAAATGTTATACCGTGCTAAGTAACTACATGTGGATAACTTAAAATGTTATACCGTGCTAAGTAACTAGATGTGGATAACTTAAAATGTTATACCGTGCTAAGTAACTACATGTAGATAACTTAAAATGTTATACTGTGCTAAGTAACTACATGTGGATAACTTAAAATGTTACACTGTGCTAAGAGACTACATCTGGATAACTTAAAATGTTAAACTAGGCTAAGTAACTACATGTGGAGAACTTAAAATGTTATGGCGTGGTAAGCAACTACACGTGGATAACTTAAAATGTTATGTTGTGCTAAGTAACTACATGTGGATAACTTAAAATGTTATACTAGGCTAAATAACTACATGTGGATAACTTAAAATGTTATATCATGCTAAATAACTAACATGTGGCTAACTTAAAATGTTGTTCCGTGCTAAGTAACTACATGTGGATAAAGTAAAATGTTATACTGTGCTAAGTAACTACATGTGGATAGCTTAAAATGGTATACCGTGCTACATGTGGCTAACTTAAAATGTTATACTGTACTAAGTAACTACATGTGGATAACTTAAAATGCTATACTGTGCTAAGTAACTACATGTGGATAAAGTAAAATGTTATACTGTGCTAAGTAACTACATGTGGATAGCTTAAAATTTTATACCGTTCTACTTGTCGCTAACTTAAAATGTTATACTGTGCTAAGTAACTACATGTAGATAACTTAAAATGCTATATTGTGCTAAGTGTTTAACTACATGTAGATAACTTAAAATGTCATAATCTGCGAAGTACATACATGTGGATAACTTAAAATGTTACACTGTGCTAAGAGACTACATCTGGATAACTTAAAATGTTAAACTAGGCTAAGTAACTACATGTGGAGAACTTAAAATGTTATGGCGTGGTAAGCAACTACATGTGGATAACTTAAAATGTTATGTTGTGGTAAGTAACTACATGTGGATAACTTAAAATGTTATACCAGGCTAAATAACTGCATGTGGATAACTTAAAATGTTATACCGTGCTAAGTAATTACATGTGGATAACTTAAAATGTTATGTTGTTGTTGTTGTGTCTTTTGGCTTTTCCCGGTTAGGGGTCACCACAGCCAATCTTTGGT
Source organism: Protopterus annectens (assembly GCF_019279795.1). NCBI lineage: Eukaryota > Metazoa > Chordata > Ceratodontiformes > Protopteridae > Protopterus > Protopterus annectens. The sequence goes on from NC_056733.1 coordinate 1,066,973,611, forward strand.
CCACTAATGATTGGCAGCAGATTTTTACATGCTGAGTTGCTGGCCCTGACGCACAACCTTCAATGAAGGTACGCCCATTCACGCATGTCTCCACACAGAAGACACTCTAGCTGAGAATCGAACAAGACGTCTTACGGTGAGGCAACAATGCTACTGCAGCACCACCACCGCAGTCTTGATAACTTAAAATGTTATACTAGGCTGAATAACTACATGATGATAACTTAAAATGTTTTACCATGCTAAGTAACTACATGTGGATCACTTAAAATGTTATATTGTGTGAAAGTAACTACATATGGATAACTTAAAATGTTATACCGTGCTAAATAACTACATGTGGATAACTTAAAATGTTATACTGTGCTATGTACCTACATGTGGATAACTTAAAATGTTATACTATGCTAAGTAACTACATGTGGATAACTTAAGATGTTATACCGTGCTAAGTGTTTAACTGCATGTGGACAACTTAAAATGTTATACCGTGCTAAGTGTTTAAATACATGTGGATAACTTAAAATGTTATACCGTGCTAAATAACAACATGTGAATAACATAAAATGTTATACCGTGCAAATTAACTACATGTGGATAACTTAAAATGTTATACCATGCTAAGTAGCTACGTGGATAACTTAAAATGTTTTACCGTGCTAAATAACTACATGTGGATAACTTAAAATGTTATACCGTGCTAAGAAACTACATGTGAATAACTTAAAATGTTATACGATGCTAAGTAACTACATGTGGATAACTTAAAATGTTATACCATGCTAAGTAACTACATGTAGATAACTTAAAATGTTAAACTAGGCTAAGTAACTTCATGTGGAGAACTTAAAATGTTATGGCGTGGTAAGCAACTACACGTGGATAACTTAAAATGTTATACCATGCTAAGTAACTACATGTGGATAACTTAAAATGCTATATTGTGCTAAGTGTTTAACTACATGTAGATAACTTAAAATGTCATAATCTGCTAAGTACATACATGTGGATAACTTAAAATGTTACACTGTGCTAAGAGACTACACCTGGATCACTTAAAATGATAAACTAGGCTAAGTAACTACATGTGGAGAACTTAAAATATTATGGCGTGGTAAGTAACTACATGTGGATAACTTAAAATGTTAATTCATGGTAAGTAACTACACGTGGATAGCTTAAAATGTTATACCAGGCTAAATAACTGCATGTGGATAACTTAAAATGTTCTACCGTGCTAAGTAATTACATGTGGATAACTTAAAATGTTATGTTGTTGTTGTGTCTTTCGGCTTTTCCCGGTTAGGGGTTGCCACAGCGGAACTCCAGTCCGCTAATGATTGGCAGTAGATTTTTATGTGCCGAGTTGCTGGCCCTGATGCACAACCTTCAATGAAGGTATGCCCATTCACGCATATCTCCACACAGAAGACACTCTAGCTGAGAATCGAACAAGACAACATCTTACTGTGAGGTGACAACGCTACCGCAGCACCGCCACCACAGTCTTGATAACTTAAAATGTTATACTAGGCTAAATAACTACATGATGATAACTTAAAATGTTATACCGTGCTAAGTAACTACATGTGGATAACTTAAAATGTTATGCCGTGCTAAATAACTACATGTGGATTGTGAAGAACTGGTAGAGAAGGGTGAAGGCTGCCAGTCTAGTCAAATAGAATTTGATGCATAATGCTATCATTTGTAAATATAACTGTAAACTACAGGCTTGTTGTTTTAAATGTAAAGAAATGCTGTTACAAAAATGTGGCAACAGTGCTCTCTACTGACCCAGTAAAAGCATGTGGTGACTCTTTCATGGGAACAGTGGTGCCAAATAGTCTATATGAATAAATTATTTCTATTGTTTTAACCAATAGTTCAATTGCTAGACTTAAATATGCAAAAGTATTTTTATTGCTCTGTTCCTGACCAGCTGCAAGACAGCAAAAGGGGGATGTTAAGAATGTAAATGTAGTTAATTTGTCAGCCAGGAAACTCCAGGAAGTGTAAAAAGATAATGTAATGTTTTATTAGAACTGCAGTTTCAATTTAAACAGTGAGAACCAGAGATTATTAAGCATTTTGATTTCGGACATCTAACTCAGCACTGCCTTGCTCTATGTAAGTAAGTTACTTTAGATGTATGTTTTCTTGTAGAAATAGCTAGGATTATAAAGTTTAAAGTAGGTGTTTTTCTGGGTTTACTATTAAAATTTCAAAATGAACTCCGTCGACTGTACTATTGTCGGACACAGAAGTTCGAAAACGGTAATATCGATGACAAAAAAAAAACAACCTAGCAACGGGTTTTAACATGGGTCGAGATAGGTGTTCAGTGTTATTCCGAACTACAAACATCTCCCCTATCTCGACCTATGTTAAAACCCGTTCCTAGGTTGTTTTTTTGTCATCGATATTACCGTTTTCGAACTTCCGTGTTCGACAATAGTACAGTCGAAGGAGTTTGTTTCGAAATTTTAATAGTAAACCTTTTTTCTGTTATATCAGAACTTTCCTACTGTATTGTTTTAAGTTTCTGTGTGATCACTGAACTCCTGAATATCACTGTGATGTAGTAGTATTGTCTTGTGTTTCAATTATTTATTATTAAATATTTTAAAACCTTTTACCTGTGGCTGGTTTATGTAGAGATAAGTTAATCTCTAGAGTATATTGCATATTTATAGAGTTTACTGTCTAAGCCACTCCTATAGCTTTAGCCCTGGGCTATACTATCAATTGGATAATAATATTGCACAGTAATAATTGGACGCCCTTTTAAGGGCCTTTGGGTAGCTGATAATTATTAGCTGGTGGTGGTAGTAATTACTACGTATAGTCTGGGTAAAGGGACACAGCTGGAGAATCTGTGTCAGCCTTTCCCAGGAGTGTCTGTGAAGTTGTATAAATACTTATCTCAAAGTGTGTGTGTGTGTGTGTGTGTGTGTGTGTGTGTGTGTGTGTGTGTGTGTGTGTGTGTGTGTGTGTGTGTGAGTCAGCTACTTGGGCAGGGACACAAAGCACTGGTGGGACAGAGAGGGTACTGGAGGTTAGCTTGCCAGCTAGGCTGAGATCTGGACCCTATAGCTGTGCCAGTGGGGAGTCTTATTGGGGACCTGGAGAGTAAGGAAGCAACCAGCCTCAGACTGACTGTGATCTCTGTGTACACTTAAGGGAAATTGTACTTTACTGAGTGTATTTGTTATCCTTTCTCCTATATGAGATGCCATCTCTGGTGTTAGTAGTGAGGCTTGAGGCTCCTTGATTGCTGGGCCAGGACACGGCCTTCACATGTGGTTTGGCAGTGGTGGGATATCCACTTCAAATATTAATTAGTTGGCAAATACTAATTGGCTTGTAGTGGTGTGGGTAGAGTGAATCCTCTAGCTTATGTACAGTGATCTCTGAAGATGCTTTGTACTCTAAAACAGCCACACAGTTAATACTCAGAGTTCAGATCACAATTGTTTTATTTCTTTTGTTAGCTTAGTTAGTCAGGGTGAGCAGGCAGCATGTCAGCAGAGGAATATGGAAAGCTGACAAGGAGCCAGCTGGTGGAGATGTGCCAGGCTAGGGGACTGGTGAATGGAAACCTAACTAAGGCAGACCTGATTACAGCCTTGGTTACAGCTGCATCAGAAAACAGCATCCAGAAGAACAATCAGACTGGCAGTGGAGATACAATATCCTCAGAGAATGGAGAGCTCAACCTTTCTGCGAAGGACAATCAGACTGGCAGTAGAGATACAATATCCTTTGAGAATGGACAGCTCAACCTTTCTGCAGTGGACTTAAAAATCCAACTGGAGCTGAAGAGACTTGGGTTGGAGGCCAGGTGTTTGGAGATAGAAACCGAAGAAAAGGAGCGTCAGAGGAGGCATGAGAGGGAAATGCTGACTCTTCGCCAGAGTCTTGGAGGTAATGGGGAAGGGAGTAACTGGACCCTAGAAGCACAACACGTCAATAAATTTCTTCTGCAATTTAAAGAGGAGGATAATTTTGACAGTTTCATTCATATGTTTGAGAGGGTATACAAAGAGTATAGTGTTGACAAAGGCTCTGGGTACAGTTCCTGACCCCCTTACTCCATGGGAAAGCTGTAACTTCTTTATCAAAAATGTCTGACTCTGTCTGTTTTGATTATACTGCTGTAAAAAATGTCTTTTAAAATGTTTTAAGCTAACACCTGAAATGTATAGGAAAATGTTTTGTGAGTATAGACGCAAGGCAGATGAAAATGTATGTGAATATGTTGCTGAACTGAGCATTTATTTTCATAGCTGGGTGAGTGGATGTCAGGTCACCACTTTTGAAGGGCTGGCAGACCTTTTGGTAAGGGAACAAGCCCTTAGCACTTTGCCCTTAGGACGTGAGGATCTTGTTAGCTGATAGACAATGTGCTACTTCAGATGAGTTGGGGAAGAAGGGAGACCTATACCTGGCAAGCAGGGCAGCCCTGCACAGGAAGGGGACCCCCAGTACTGCTCATGGGTCTAAAGGAATCCATGATGGGCAGCACAGATTGCCCCAACAGAATCTGCCAGTAGCAGGGGAAGCCACTAGTCCAGGTACAAGTCCAGGAGCTAGGGTTAAATGTTTTGAATGCAACCAGTGGGGCCATATGGCATACAGGTTTCCACAGAGGCAAGGTGGGGAACCAAAGCTGAGGGACCCAGTAAGTGGGAAAGACAAAATGCCAATAGTAGGTTGTCTTGAGACAACAGGGGTATGGAACTACCATCCTGCAGATGTCCTGAGAGGGAAGAATTTGGATGAGGCAGTACCATGTACTTATGCAGTTACACGCGGTGAGGCTAGGAGACAAGCATGTCGGTCTGGTAGCCTGGGGGAGACCCAGACAGACCGCATACTTGCAGCCAGGACTGGTGAGGTGGTTACTTCAGGAAGGGAACTACTTTGTAGCAGTGAGACTGAATGTAAGCCACAGCTGCTTGTGGGTAGTGATGGTCCCTTGGACAGAATAACTGCAAAGGTAGAGGTGAGTAGTAGTACCCAGGCTGACAGTGAGGCACCACTGTCAGAGGATGCCAGACTTCCTGTGGAAGGGGAGCTGGGAAAGGTTACAAGGAGAGACTTGAGACAGGCTCAGCTCTCAGACCCTACATTGCAAGGCCTGAGGCAGGTAGCTAGGGAGGCACCTGATTCTCAAGGAAAGGGAGAATCTGTATACTGGGACAAAAGGTTACTATACAGGGAGTGGACCCCTGAGGGAGGGCTAGAAAGTGAGAGAGTACAGCAGTTGGTAGTGCCTAGAGCCTACCATCTGACACTTCTAGCCATAGCCCATGATATTCCCTTTGCAGGTCATATAGGCATAAAACGTACAAAGAGGCATATTATGTAGAACTTCTATTGGCCTGGAAGTTCCAGAAATGTAACAGGGCACTACAGGACCAGTGAACAGTGCCAAAAGGTAGGCAAGGCAGGAGACAAGGTGAGAGCTCCTTTGATGCCTTTGCCTGTGATCGAGCAGCCATTTCAGAGGGTAGCTATGGATATTGTGGGTCCTCTGAGTACTCCAAGTTCCACAGGGAAAAAGTATATCCTAGTGGTAGTGGATTATGCTACACTATACCCTGAGGCAGTGGCTTTGTCCTCCATTGAGGCAGAGAAGGTGGCAAATGCTTTGTTAGAGATTTTCAGCAGGGTGGGTTTCCCAAAAGAAATACTGTCTGACAGAGGTGCCAATTTCATGTCAGACCTGCTGGCTTGTTTGTGGAAGTCCTGTGGGGTGAAGCACATGAAGACCACCACCTACCATCCCCAGACTAATGGTCTTGTTGAGAAGTTAAACTCTGCAATCAAGTCCATGCTATGGGCATTTGCAGATCGGTTTAAGAGGGAGTGGGACAAATATTTGCTCCATCTGGTTTTTGCTTACAGAGAGGTTCCACAGGAATCCACATGTTTTTCACCCTTTGAGTTGCTGTATGGGCATAGGGTGAGGGGACCTCTAGATTTAATTCGAGATGAGTGGAAAGGCGAGTGTGAGTCTCGCAAGCAGTCTGTTGTGACATACATCCTAAACCTAAGGACAATTCTCAGGGAACTCATGGGCTTGGCCCAGGAGAACCTGGTGGAAGCCCAACAACAGAAAAAGGTGTGGTATGACAGGAATGATTGAGCTAGAGAGTTTGCTGTGGGGCAGCAGGTAATGGTTCTCATTCCTGTCAGACACAACAAGCTGCAAGCAGCTTGGGAGGGACCTTACCAGGCGGTAAGAAAGGTAAGTGATGTTAACTACATGGTGGAACTGCTAGGCAGATGGCAGGGGCACAGATTGTACCATGTTAACATGATGAAACCTTACCATGATAGGGAGGCCCTTGTGCTGAGCATTTGCAGTGGATTGCAGGAGGAGTTTGAGGGAGATCTGGGGACTGATCTCCTCCGTGAGGCTCGGGCTGACACCTCAGTGGAAGGGGTAGCAATGTCCCAGCAGCTATCTCCTACCCAGGTTCGAGAAATCCGAGCAGTGTTGCAGGAGTTTGGGGGCATGTTCACTGGGAAACCAGGGTGCACCCACCTGCTGCAGCACCAGGTTGATACAGGACCCCAAAGGCCTATTAGGCAGGCTCCTTATAGGGTGCCTGAGATGGTCAGACAGACTCTGAGGGAAGAGGTACAGGAGATGTTGGAACTAGGGGTGATTCAAGAGTCCAACAGTCCCTGGACCTCCCCAGTGGTGCTGGTGCCAAAGAAGGATGGCAGCACCAGGTTCTGTGTGGATTACAAGAAATTAAATAGCCACACAGAGTTGGATGCTTACCCCATGCCCAGGACAATTGAGGCCCTAGAGCAGCTGGGTGGGGCTAAGCATCTTACAACCATTCATCTTACCAAGGATTACTGGCAGGTACCCTTGACTCCCAGTGCTAGAGAGAAGTCAGACTTTGTGACTCTTTTTGGCTTGTATGAGTTCTCAAAGATGCCCTTTGGGATGAAGAATGCCCCAGTGACTTTCCAGAGGCTGGTAGATAATATCCTAGCAGGAGCAGGAGGGTTTGCCCTTGCTCCTAGATGATATTGCAATCTACAGCCATTCCTGGCCAGAGCACCTTCAGCATGTCAGGGAGGTGCTGGGCAGACTACAGAGGGCAGGGTTGACCATTAAGCTGAGCAAATGTCAGTTGGGTATGGCAGAGGTCTTCTACCTAGGACATAGAGTGGGGAGTGGTAAGATAAGGCCAGAACCTGCCAAAGTGGAATCCATTCAGGCATGGCCTACACCTGTTACTAAAAAGCAGGTGAGGGCATTTTTAGGGACAGCAGGGTACTGCAGAAAATTTGTCCCCAGTTATAGTACCATAGCTGCTCCCCTCACAAATCTGACAAGGAAGAACAGGCCAAATAAGGGGGTGTTGACCCCAGCATGTGAGCAGGCATTCCAGAAGCTTACAGAAGCTTTGGGAGGATCCCCTGTGTTAGCCAGTTTAGATTACAGTAAAGAATTTGTTGTGCAGGTGGATGCTTCAAACCATGGGGTGGGGGGGGGTGTACTTAGCTAGATTTCTTCAGAGGGGGAAGAGCATCCAGTGGTTTATCTCAGTCATAGGCTACAACCCAGGGAGGAATGCTATGCAGCTGTAGAAAATGAATGTCTAGCCATAGTGTGGGCACTGCAGAAACTTCAGCCTTATCTGTATGGAAGAAGATTCACTGTTATGACAGATCACAGCCCTCTAATATGGTTAAACAGAGACAGCCAGCAAAATGCCAAGTTGCTAAGATGGAGCCTGGGGTTGCAAGCATATGATATATCAGTGCAGCACCGCAGTGGGATTATATGTTCATAGGTTCATAGGTTGGTACTAGGCTATCAGCCCTAGGGCCTATACAAGCATAGCCATAACAATTCCCTGGCTATTTCTTCCCACACTATTTACTTCCCTGGACCCCTGAATGCAGATGGGCTCTCAAGACAGGGAATGGGGTGAGATACACTCAGATAGACCTAACCCTCTCTAGCGGCCTTTATCAAGGGTCACTTGAAAAACTGGCTTGAGTTCTCCCAGGGGGAGAGATGTGAAGACTGGTAGAGAAGGATGAAGGCTGCCAACCCTGTCAAATAGAATTTGATACATAATTCTATCATTTGTAAATATAAATGTAAACTACAGGCTTGTTGTTTTAAATGTAAGGAAATGCTGTTACAAAAATGTGGCAACAGTGCTCTCTACTGACCCAGTAAAAGCATGTGGTGACCCATTAAAGGGAACAGTGGTGCTGAATAGTCTAGATGAAGAAATTCTTACTATTGTTTTAACCAAGAGTTAAATTGTTAGACTTAAACATGCAAATGTATTTTTATTGTTCTGTTCCTGATCAGCTGCAAGATAACAAAAGGGGGGTGTTAAGAATGTAAATGTAGTTAATGTGTCAGCCTAGGATCTCCAGGAAATGTAAAAGTATGATGTAATGTTTTATCAGAACTGCAGTTTCAATTTAAACAGTGAGAACCAGAGATTATTAAGCATTTTGATTTCGGACATCTAACTCAACACTGTCTTGCTCTATGTAAGTAAGTCACTTTAGATGTATGTTTTCTTGTAGAAATAGCTAGGATTATAAAGTTTAGAGTAAGTGCTTTTCTGTTTTATCAGGACTTTCCTACTGTATTAAGTTATGTGTGATCTCTAAACTCTTGAATAGCACTGTCGTGTAGTAGTATTGTCTTGTGTTTCAATTATTTATTATTAAACATTTAAAACCTTTTACCTGTGGCTGGTTTATATATAGATAAGTTAATCTCTAGAGTACATTTCATATTTATAGAGTTTACTGTCTAAGCCACTCCTATAGTTTTAGCCCTGGGCTGTACAACCAATTGGATAATAATATTGTACAGTAATAATTGGACACCCTTTTAAGGGCCTTTGGGTAGCTGATAATTATTAGTTGGTGGTGGCAGTAATTACTACCGTATATTCTGGGTAAAGGGGCACAGCTGGAGAATCTGTGTCAGCCTTTCCCAGGAGTGTCTGTTGTTGTTGTTGTGTCTTTCAGCTTTTCCCGGTTAGGGGTCGCCACAGCAGAACTCCGGTCCGCTAATGATTGGCAGTAGATTTTTACATGCCGAGTTGCCAACTCTGACACACAACCTTCAACCAAGGTACGCCCATTCAAGCATGTCTCTACACAGAAGGCGCTCTAGCTGAGAATCGAACAGGACAACGTCATACTGTGAGGTGACAACGTTACCGCAGCAAGTGTCTGTGAAGTTGTATAAATACTTATCTCAAAGTGTGTGTGTATGTGTGTGTGTGTGTGTGTGTGTGTGTGTGTGTGTGTGTGTGTGTGTGTGTGTGTGTGTGTGTGTGTGTGTGTGTGTGTGTGAGCTACTTGGGCAGGAACATGAAGCACTGGTGGGACAGAGAGGGTACTGGAGGTTAGCTTGCCAGCTAGGCTGAGATCTGGATCCTATAGCTGTGCCAGTGGGGAGTCTTATTGGAGACCTGGAGAGCAAGGGAGCAACCAGCCCCAGACTGACTGTGATCTCTGTGTGCACTTAAGGGAAATTGTACTTTACTGTGTGTATTTGTTATCCTTTCTCCTATATGAGACACCCTCTCTGGTCTTAGTAGTGAGGATTGAGGCTCCTTGATTGCTGGGCCAGAGCACGGCCATCACATGGATAACTTAAAATGTTATATCGTGCTAAGTAACTACATGTTGATAACTTAAAATGTTATACAGTGGTAAGTAACTACATGTGTATAAAAGTAGAAGTGAGCAAGCTCCAGGTAAACAACATGACACTGTTTATTAAATCGGTTAAATTCGTAAGCGCTTTCATTAGAGAAAGTGCTCCAACTTCATTAGACTTAAACCTCAAACAGCAACACTTCATTTTATACTAATACAAGTCAATTAACACCAATTACAACTTGAAAATTGATCCTGATCACAACAAATACCTTCAAGTTAAATACTTTTAAATGCACCAAGTCATTATGTGAAAAAGTTCATCATAAATAAAATATGCAGCCAACAGATCTTAAAATGAAAAATATTTATACTATAGGTAAAATATATGTCAGTATAAATTTAAAATTTAAGATTTAAAAATTATTATTTATATATGCATACATTAGTAAAACCAGATTTAAAAATATGTATGCATATATGAGTGCATATATTAATGACAACACTAAAGACAACCATTAACTTGCACTAAAAAATAAGAAAATATATATGTATAATATAATAATGAAAAACTGAAAATGGAGGTGAGACACCAGAAACATCATAATAAAAACAAGAATAAATATAAAGAGAAAGCTGAAGTCATTTAGCTACCCCATCGTATATAGAACATATTTAAATGAATATATAAAACATGACCATAGCATGAGGTCTACAATTACATATTCTAAGTAGATCCTTAACCTTTTAAATCACAAAAAGAAAATACAATTAGCCTTAGGGTACATTCCACTTATTGGAACCATCTATCTTTCAAGTGCCTTCAGTTTAAGAAGGCATTTAATTGATAAACATTCATTGAGGCCTGGTAGTATATGGGCTGAGGTGCGAACCTGCCACATCAGTTCACATTCCTCAAGTTAGTGATCCCATGGCCCTCCCCTAATATTTTGTACAATCTGTTGTAGAACAACAAAATAAAATTTATGAGTGGGATGCTCAAAAACATGTTTGGCCAGGGCATTTGTGATGACATTTTTACTAATGCAGTATTAATGTTCATACAACATATTCTTTGAATTCGAAACAGATTAGAGATATTCTCATCAAGAATTGGACCTTCATCTTAGGAGATAATGGGCTTAATAAAGCCTTAGGCCATGTTCCACAATTGACATTTAGAAGGGGACCCAATTTAAAATATTTGGTTGAGAAAAATAATAAAAAAAAACATTTAAGGGATGTTCTGGTATGACTAAGTATGGTAGATGCCCCCAATGTAAATGCATTAAAATAACCAACAAAATAAAAATTAGGAATAAGATCTATATAATTGATTGGAAGTTTAATTGTGATACTCAGGGAGTGGTATATGGAGCATTTTGTGAAGAGTGTGAAGCCTTTTATATTGGCAAAACAGAGAGAAAGAATATATGAACATCAATACTGCATTAGTAAAAATGTCATCACAAATGCCCTGGCCAAACATGTTTTTGAGCATCCTACTCATAAATTTTATTTTGTTGTTCTACAACAGATTGTGCAAAATATTAGGGGAGGGCCATGGGATCTCAAACTTGAGGAATGCAAACTGATGTGGCAGGTTCGCACCTCAGCCCATATACTACCAGGCCTCAATGAATGTTTATCAATTAAATGCCTTCTTAAACTGAAGGCACTTGAAAGATAGATGGTTCCAATAAGTGGAATGTACCCTAAAGCTAATTATATTTTCTTTTGTGATTTAAAAGGTTACGGATCTACTTAGAATATGTAATTGTAGACCTCATGCTATGGTCATGTTTTATATATTCATTTAAATATGTTCTATATACGATGGGGTAGCTAAATGACTTCAGCTTTCTCTTTATATTTATTCTTGCTTTTATTATGATGTTTCTGGTGTCTCATCTCCCTTTTCAGTTTTTCATTATTTTATTATACATATATTTTTCTTATTTTTTTAGTGCAAGTTAATGGTTGTCTCTAGTATTGGCATTAATATATGCACTCATATATGCATACATATTTTTAAATCTGGTTTTACTAATGTATGCATATATAAATAATACTTTTTAAATCTTAAATTTTAAATTTATACTGACATATCTTTTACCTATAGTATAAATACTTTTCATTTTAAGATCTGTTGGATGCATATTTTATTTATGATGAACTTTTTCACATAAAGACTTGGTGCATTTAAAAGTATTTAACTTGAAGGTATTTGTTGTGATCAGGATCAATTTACAAGTTGTAATTGGTTTTAATTGACTTGTATTAGTATAAAATGAAGTGTTGCTGCTTAAGGTTTAGTCTGATGAAGTTGGAGCACTTTCTCCGACAAAAGCTCTTACAAATTTAACAGATTTAATAAACAGTGTTGTGTTGTTTACCTGGAGCTTGCTCGTTTCTACTTTATATAAGTAACTACATGTGGATAACTTAAAATGCTATACTAGGCTAAATAACTACATGTGGCTAACTTAAAATGTTATACCGTGCTAAGTAACTTCATGTGGATAAAGTAAAATGTTATACCGTGCTAAGTAACTACATGCAGATAACTTAAAATGTTATACTTGGTATATGGGTAGATTCAGCTATGAGTTTTTCTAATCATATCAACCAACTGGTTAATGATAGTTATAGAACTATAGGTTGTATAAAAAGATTTAGAAAGTCTATGAAATCAAAAATAAGGAAGTCATTTTTTGTTAGTTACATAGGTTCATAGGTGTGTACTAGGGTAATGGCCCTGGAGCCTTTACAAGCCTAGCCTATAGAAGTGCCCTGACATCGTGCCACCCAACGTTAGTTCCCAGTGCCTCTATTAAGTAGAGCCACTAGAGTGATCCCCGGGGTGAACTTTCTGAATGATCCCCGGGGTGAACTTTCTATTTCCCATCCACTCATCAAGATTTCTCTTGAAGAGGGCCAGTGAGGTGCTCTGCTTAACATGTATGGGAAGTCTATTCCAGAGCATGGGCAGTCTCTGGGTTATGAACCTGTCACTCCAGCATGTTCTGTTGATTGTGGTAATGAGGTTAAGGTCTTTGGAGCATGTGGTGTGGTCTGGCGGGATTGGGATTTCTTTAGGTGTAACATTTCTAACAGAGCTGGGTCAGACATGGCTTTGTAAGTCAAGCAGAGATCACCTTTTAGTAGACGATATGAGACAGAGAATAGCTGGAGTTTTTTGAGTCTGTCCATGTAAGACATGTGTTTAAGGTCTAGGATCCTCTTCATGAGGTAATTTTGTGGCCTTTCCAGCTATTGCATGTGTCTAGTGAGGTACATGCCAAACAGGGCATTATACTTGATGATTGGCGTAATGAGGGAAGAGTAGAGAGAGATGATGACCTCTTTCTTCCTGGATGCAAAACCCTTAGTAATGAGGTGTGTCACATAGAAGGACTTTCTGACCACAGTGGCAATGTGGTGGTTGAAGGAGAGGGTGCTGTCAACCTGTGTCCCCAGATCTCTTATAATACCTTCAGTGTTCAGTGGGCTCCCATCAATGTGGTAATTTGGGGGAACTGAGTTTTTACCAAAGGGGATGACAATGCATTTTTTGGCATTAAGCTTAAGGACATGGTTTTGACAGCAGTCATTGGACTCAGTGAGGTCTTTCTGTAGGATGTCTACATCACTTGGGGAGTTAATAGCTCCCAGGTTGCAGTCATCTGTGAACGTGGTCAGCCAGAGTCCCTCTGTGTTGGCCTGGACTTCTGAGAAGTAGATGCCAAACAGGAGAGGACCCAGGACTGTTCCCTGTGGGGCTCCACTCATGACTTTTCAGCAGCCTGACTTGGAGTCCACTACTTTCACACTGTGGGTTCTGTCTGTGAGCCATTTTGCAAACCAACTAGTGATATAGGGGTTGATGCCTAGTTTGGTGAGTTTATCAATAATTCCTGAGTGGGGAATGGTGTCAAAGGCCTTGGCCAGATTGAGGTAGGCTGTATGAACTGTCTTGCCCTCATCCACAGCTCTGGTGACTGACTCAAAGAAGTCAAACAGGTTGAGCAGGCATGATCCACCCTTCACAAAACCAAATTGCATGGAATCTAGAGTTTGAAGATTCCCTATATGCTTGTTAATTAAGTCCATGATGATGTGCTCCATAGCCTTACATATCAGACTTGTCAGGCTAAAGGTGTGATAATTCCCAGGGTCTGTAGTCACTCCCCCTTTATGGAGAGGGATAACTGTAGCATTGCACCATTTGGTAGGGACAAAGCTGTGGTGAGACTGTGATTGAACAGGGCACACAGATGTGGTGCCAGTTCACTTTGTAGTTCATGTAGAACCATAGCTCTCAACCTTCCATCTCCAAAATGAGAAACACTAGCCCTCATAATGTGGAACAAATGGGAAAAATGTGGAACACATACTAATGGCTTACTAACAACTTCAACTAGGAAGGTCATAGGATGGTTAAAATATGCTGGTTTTACTTATAAAGATCTTTTTAATTAATTAATATGATTAATTTCTATTTACCATGGATTTCACTTAAAAAAATTCCTAACACTGAATGTGTGACAGAGTCTTTCAATATGGAACTTCGAGGAAATTTGAGGAACATGATCTTTTTAAGACTCCAAATGAGCTACATTCCTCGTAATGAGGTACACTTGAGAGGTATGTGTAGAACACATCCAGGGATATTGTCGGGTCCCACTGAAACTGTATTCTTGGCCTTGGACAATGCAGCTTTAACCTGTGTTGCAGTAATTCTGGGTGCTGGCATTCCTCCGGTATTATGATTGGTCCTTAAACCCAACATTGAGTATGGAATAACAATATAGAAGCCCTGTAAGAAAACAAGCATGAGTAAACTGGAATGGCTACAATGGAAATATACCAAGGATATCCATGGATGTGAAAATTTAAATTATTATGAAATACTAAAATATCTGAATTTGTACAGTGTCTCTTACAGATATTTAAGAGGAGATCTTATTCAGGTATATAGGGCATTTAGTGACAACTACCTCTGGGAATGTTTGGGGTTAACAAAATGTACTAGAGAATCATCAGATAACCTATGTAGAATATTCTAGAGGAATGAGAAGTGTACTAATTGCTTCTGTGACAAAGGCAGTGGGTAACTTAAAATGTTATACCGTGCTAAGTAACTACATGTGGGTAACTTAAAATGTTATTGTTAGAAAAATGTGTATTTGAATATATGAGAAATGCTAAGTTTAAAAGCAAAGTAGTATATAATGCATTTTATTCTATTAATCATATAGTAGAGAGGATTAATTCATGTTTAAATGTAAAGTAGTTTTGAAACTGCAGTGTGGCTTGAAGCAAGCTGACCTTCGAACCTGGCAGATGCTAGCTTGGCAAGTTTTAATGTTTATGCTTTTCACAAGTGATTATCTGCTGGGTCAGGAAATTAAATGTGTGAAATAATGAAATCTTCTGCTCTTTCTTGCTGGGATGATTTGGCCTTGTATATGTATTACTGAGATAGCACGCAGCTGTGTGAGAAAGTGTAACAGAGAACAAAGATGTGTATTAAAAGACTGAATCTGCTATTGTATTTGAACTGATATGAAACCTTGAAGAAGTAACTTTACAGAAAGACATTATGTCTGACCAGATGGATAGCAAGGCCGTATTGTTACCAGAGGAAAACTTTTTTAAAATATACAGCATCAGCAGTTTAATGAATAGAGGACTGTAAGCTAAAGTGATGTAGATGCCCTGTGACATACCACGTCAGTAAGGTGGGCACAGCTTGAATGTTAAACCTATATAAAATTGTGTGCTTCCTGTTTCATGTTAGACAAAATTCTGTACTTGTACGTTTTTTGCCTCCTGGTGTACACTAGTAAACTTTTGAATCTGAACCTCCTGTGCATTGAATTCTTGATTTTATTTAACAGTTTGGTCCTTCTTAGCCGGAATTCCCTCGGACAGCTGCAGATCAGAGTCTACCGGTGGTCGAATACTGCTCAGGAGAAGTTACCGAAACGGTTCTTCTTGTGTGAAAAGACCTCTGACTGAATTGTCGTTTAAAGAGGCTGGCCACTTTCTGATCTGTGGCCGAAGAGCGGATATTGGACGATTCAATACCGGAGGCTCAGGTAGGAAGAATTTGCCTTTTTTCTGTTTTAGATCAGGGACTAGGTTACAGTATATTGTTGCCAAGATTTGTTTTGCAGATCAGGGACAAAAGAAAGTACTGTATATTTGGTCATAGATCAGGGTAACAGAATAAGGTATGCAGTTATTCTAGATAAACTGTGAACAGGAACTGAAAATTTGATATTACGTGATAAAAAAAAGGGTTACGTAACATTTTCTTTGCCATGGGTAATCAGTGCACTAAAATATCGCGAGATCCGCCCCTAACCGAAGACGCAAAATACATGCAATTACAACGTTCCGATAACGTTAGGTATTATACGAAATGGGTTAACAAATATGAATTTGATGGTAAACTAGATAAAACTTCACTGGTTAAACTCCTTAAACAGCTTAAATCTAATGCGGGAGGTCAGGCAAAAAAGCAACGCCAATTAGGCATTCCTCAGGCACACAGGTAGATTGAGGAAGCAAATCGCAGAGAACAGAAGCTGAAAAATTCAAAAACATTATTTTTAGACAAAGAAGATAATAACTTGGTAATAGCAACAGCTCCTCCTCCTCCTCCCTTGCCCCCTCCCTTACCCTTTTCAGTATATGAAGCAAGTGGACAGGCTGGTCCGCCTCCGCGTTATCCTGAAGTTTCAGCAAGACCACAACCATTTGTTAGAGATCCTATTGAAACTAGGTCCCGAACACGTAAAACACATAGGGACACAGAATCATATCAAATAGAGAGAAATCTACAGGATGAGAGTGAGGAAGAAATATGCCCACTTATAGAAGTTCCAAATCCTCAGGCAGGACAGGAAGGGCAAGACCCAACACTCTTGGTATATAGACCATGGACACCGGAAGATATCCGGAAAGCTACTGAGGGAATCCCCCATCCGAAAGTTAATTTTATGAAATTTTTAGAAGATTTACAAGGCATGAGGTTGATTTACCACTTGAATGGGGAAGAAGTAGAAAAAGTAGTAAGATAAATTATAGGTCCAGATTGGCACATGATTTGTGGCGCCTGGAATCCTCGTAATGCAGAGCTTAGACCACTCCCACATAGCGACGCAGAGTTAGACAACAGAGTGAAAGGTCTAACAGACCGAATCTCTGAGAAATGGAAACCTAGAGCAGACTGGACTTGCATTAATCAATGCATACAACAGGAAAATGAGACAATAGATGGGTACTATGCTAGATTATTAGAATGTTTTAATAATCATAGCGGTATGTCGGTTCCTGAGAACCAAACGACTGATTCCCTGTATGAACAACAATTGAAAAATGCATTTTTAAAAGGTTGCATTGCACCTATTAGTAGCTTCATTACGAAGCATGTGATAGACCATCGAACAGGGAGGCTACAAGCCTTACTTGAATACGCTAGACATGCTGAAAGACATTTTAATAGTAAAAAGAAAAAGAAGGCGCAAGTCTTCACTGCTGAAGACGGAGCTGAAGTATTTGTGTTACAGTCAGGTAAAAAGGGCAAGAAGAATGCCCAGGGAAACAAACAGTCTGACAAACGATCAGAAGATTTTGAAGAGAGAAAAAAGAGAGGTGAATGCTTCAAGTGCGGGAAAAAGGGACATCAAGCAAGGGATTGTAAGCAAAACAAAAAGGTAATTACAGAAGATAAGGGAGATGAGGACTGACTATATGATAGTGAAGATACATCATGTGAAAGTCAGAAATCATCAAGAAAAGTTAATAAACAGAAAACAAATGTAAATGTGATAGAAGGAGTAGAGGAAGTGCAAGTAGATATGGAGGATGAAGAAAATGAAATTTTGGACTTAGCATTGTTGAGCTTAGAGCTCTACTTAGCAGATACGAAACTGGAAGTTACACTTCTGGTGAAGGGAAGGGAAGTCAAATTCCTGTGTGACTCAGGAGCGTCACGGACTTTGATACACCCCTCCAAGTTACCAGAACATTCCGAATCACCTGATTATATACTAGTAAAAGCAGCAAATGGACAGCTATACAGGGAACCACTTTCCCATGATATAGCAATAACTGACCCTGTTTCAGGTATGACCCAGAGAAGTAAAATTGTTGTTTCTGCAAACTGTCCAGTAAACCTATTGGGCAGGGACCTTATGCAGATATTTGGCATAGCAGTAGTTCCAACTGTACAAGGTATGGAGGCACAGAGACAAATGGATACCTTTGTAGTGCGATCGGAGGGTGAAACTTTTTACTGGTACAGCCAGGACCTAGTCACGACTGGTCCAGGGGCAGTAACCGAGGAACTGATGAACATAGCCATCAGTAAAGCCCCCTCCCTCGACACTGATCGACAGCATTTGTTACACTGTACTCTATACTACTGTACTACACCAGGACTTGACAGAGAGTATGAGCAAGAATTGTTCAGAAATCGAGCAACTAGATTGGTTTTGCGTACTTTGTACTGGGATACTGAGGGGAACAGTGTAGTTAGCTGTTCATTACCTCAAGAATTCCTTGCATTATATAGATCAAATCGATTACCACATGTCAGCTTGACAAAGAACAAAAATGTAAAATGGGTAGACTTAGGAGAAAAAGTAACAAGATGGGAGAAACAGACTGATTTAGAACTATCAGAACAAGGGATACAAAAACAAAAGCTGAATTGGTTGACACAGACACATCCAGCTGTACACTTGCAATCTAGCGAGGACAGCTGATTAGCATTTTTATTAGAAGAAGAAGAAAAGGCCTTATGTGAAATTTCAACAACTCTTTGGTCAACAGGCAAGTCAGATGTAGGACTTATTCGAACAGCAGAACCAGTTACAATTACCCCAAAGTCAGCTTTTAGACCACAGAAAAGACAATACCCTTTGAGAAAGGATGCAGAAATAGGAATTAAGCCTATAATAGCAGCATTACTCAAAGAAGGAGTACTGGTAGAATCTCCTGATTCACCATGTAATACACCCCTATTTCCTGTTAAAGAAGCAAACGGGGAATGGCGGATGGTACAAGATTTACAAGCTGTAAATAATGCAGTAATACCTAGAGCACCTATGGTGCAAGACCCACATACTTTGTTAAACAATTTAAAACCGCAACAGAAGTATTTCTCTGTGGTAGATATTAGCAATGCTTTCTTTTCAATACCTATACATCCTGATAGTCAATATTGGTTTGCATTTACATTTCAGGGTAAAAGGTATACATATACTCGACTACCACAGGGATATTGTGAGAGCCCAACAATATTTGCACAAGAAATGGCTAGCAATCTGGCAGGGTTTACCCCACTGGGAGGTAGTCAAATTCTACTTTATGTAGATGACATCTTGCTAGCAGCCCCACCCAGCAACAATGCAGGAGGATACTGTAGCGTTATTAAAATTTTTAGCAACACAAGGACACAAAGTAAACAAAAGTAAGTTACAACTTTGGAGAAAACAAGTTAGATACTTGGGATATGTAATATCCAATGAAGGTAGAATATTAGACGAGGAAAGAAAAACAGCAATCTTGCAAGCACCCAAACCAACAACCAAGAAGGAAATGATGTCTTTCTTGGGTACAACTAATTTCTGTCGGAGCTGGATACCAAATTATGCTTTGGAATCTGCTCCACTGACTGACTTGATATATAAGACACCAATGGCAGCACAAGATATCTTACAATGGACACCCGAAGCAGAAACAGCTTTCTGCAGGTTGAAACAGTTGATAGCTTCTTCATTAGTTCTAGGACTTCCGAATTATCACAAACGGTTCTTTCAGACCGTAGATTGCAAGCAAGGATATATGACGTCAGTATTGATGCAACAACATGGGGATAAGCAACGCCCCATAGCCTATTATTCATCACAGTTAGATCCAGTGGCGTGATCTTTGCCTCACTGTGTACAAGCAGTAGTTGCAGCTGCAATGGCAGTACAGGCTTCGGCCTCAGTGGTGTTATTCCACCCCCTCACATTGAGAGTGCCTCATGCAGTTGCAATAATTTTACTGCAAGAAAAAGTGGCATACCTTTCACCTGCTAGACATCTTTCATGTATGACTATACTGCTGAGCCAACCTCATATGACAATTGAACGATGTACAACATTAAATCCATCAACATTATTTCCAACTCCTGCGGATGGCACACCACACAGCTGCCTACAGGAAATTGAACAGTTAGCTTTACCTAGACAAGATCTTACAGATATGTCCTTGGATAATGCCGAGGTGACATATTACGTGGACGGCTCATGCAGAAGGGGTCCTACAGGGAAGAATGTAGTAGGGTATGCAGTAGTTACAGACACTGAAATTTTAGAAGCCCAATCCTTACCACATAACTTATCTGCACAAGCAGCAGAATTGATAGCTTTGACGAGGGCATGTACTTTAGCAAAAAACAAGTGTGTAAACATATATACTGATAGTCAGTATGCTTTTTCTACAGTACATGTATTTGCGCAACAATGGAAAAATAGAGGAATGATAACATCTAGTGGAAAACCTATTAATCATGCGCAATTTATTTTGGAGTTATTAGAATCTATTCAGTTACCTACCAAAGTAGCTATTTGTAAATGTGTAGCTCATACGAAACAACAGGATAAGATTTCGAAAGGCAATGCACGAGCTGATGCAGCTGCAAAGCAAGCAGCCTCAGACTCAGAAACTTTACTTTTGAATGAGGAATTACAACCCTCTGAGATTTTAGATTTAGACATGTTAAAAACAATGCAGACGCTTACTACAAAAACAGAAAAACAAAAATGGGTAAAACGAGGTGCAATTCTTGAGAATGGAATGTACATTTCCAAGGAGAGAAAACCGATATTGCCGTCTAATTTATTTAGACATGCAGCTTTGTTGAGCCATGGGCAGTGCCATGTCTCAAAAGGGGGGATGGTACAGTTAGTAAACCAAATATTCCAAACATACGGATTCACAAATTACACACAAAAATTGTGTGCCGCTTGTCATACTTGTAACAAGCACCATGCACAAGGGGCATTTAAAACCAAGCAAAGAAGTTTTCCTGTACCACCATATCCGTTCCATACTATTTGTATGGATTTCATAGAATTGAATAAGAGTGAAGGGAAAAAGTTTTGTTTAGTTATTGTAGACATGTTTTCCAAATGGGTAGAAGCTTTTCCAACCAAAAACCCGGATGCAGCAACAGTGGCGAAAGCCCTGATAAAAGAGATAATCCCTAGATCTGAGGCTGAGGTACATAATATGCTCTCCCAAAAACCATTTCAAAGGGAGTCAAACCCTTTACATTTGGAACCGTTCTCATACTCAGCAGACAGTATATCCAATTCTTTTGGGTCTCCTCAACTAGCTTCCTAAGCTTATTTTTGAGGGTACCATTGTACCTTTCCACCAGTCCTGCTGACTGTGGGTGGTAGGCACAATGGTTCTTTAAGGAGATACCAAAAAATCTCCCAAGTTGAGGAGACCCAAAAGAATTGGATATACTGTCTGCCTTTGGCACTGCTGAGTATGAGAACGGTTCCAAATGTAAAGGGTTTGACTCCCTTTGAAATGGTTTTTGGGAGAGCATATTATGTGCCTCAGCCTCAAATCTAGGGATTATCTCTTTTATCAGGGCTTTCGCCACTGTTGCTGCATCCGGGTTTTTGGTTGGAAAAGCTTCTACCCATTTGGAAAACAAGTCTACAATAACTAAACAAAACTTTTTCCCTTTGGCATTCCGGAAAGGATTTATAGTGACAACGGCACTCATTTCGTGAATCAGACAATCCAGCAACTTGGGAGATTTTTTGGTATCTCCTTAAAGAACCATTGTGCCTACCACCCACAGTCAGCAGGACTGGTGGAAAGGTACAATGGTACCCTCAAAAATAAGCTTAGGAAGCTAGTTGAGGAGACCCAAAAGAATTGGATATACTGTCTGCCTTTGGCACTGCTGAGTATGAGAACGGTTCCAAATGTAAAGGGTTTGACTCCCTTTGAAATGGTTTTTGGGAGAGCATATTATGTGCCTCAGTGGAAAGCTCTCATGCCTGCAGAGCAAGAGGCTGACAGTTCATTAGCTAGTTATATGAGGAAACTGTTAACAAATAAATCTGTTTTGCAGTTTAACTCTTTTTCAGACCAGACCGGTGGAAGCAGTCTTGGCCCCTGGAACGTTTGTGTGGCTGAAAGCGACGAAAAGAAAGAATTGGGCGATTCCAAAGTGGGAGGGACCGTACCAGCTTCTGTTGGCAATGCCTACTGCAGTTAGAGTGGCCGAGAGGATGTCCTGGGTTCAAACCTGCAAACCGGTAAAGAAATTTCAACTTGATAAAAACTTTGTGACTGATACACAACCAGACCGAGATGGCCAAAAACAAAGCGAATAGAAATTTAGATCAACCCCATAGATGTTGCATAATCATTTTGTTGAGTGTACATTTATTGACTGTAATTGTGACAATTTTCCTCTTCCTGTGGTTTATCCTACACACAACCACACAAGTGAACGTGGGAAGGCGTGATGAAACGTTTATAGACTGGCATCCAAATTTTAACACATACTCAGCCATGAAACATGTATATGCAGAGACTATGAACATTTCAAATTGCTGGGTTTGTACAGGTATACCAACAGCATATGGAGGACTGATAATGTCCGCTGTCCCTTTGGGGATAAATGAGACTTGGGAGAATTTACTCTTCGATACAGGAACTGTGAGATCACAGGACAAAATAGCTTTATTTTTACCTGTCACACAAAAAGGAGTTGTATGTTTTTATAAAAATGATACCCTCCAGGTGGGCTGGAGCAATTGTAACATAACCATATCTTACCGATGTTATATTAAGAATAGTAATGGCAATACTTTTTGCAATACTAATTATGACTCATATTTGAACTCATTGAAAACAACCATGAATGACATTCGCAAGAATCCAATTTTGTTTAAACAATTGTCAGTTATAGATCAGAAAATGTTTCATGCAGGGTTGATGCGTATTAGTACTAAAGTCGAAAACTGTTATTTTATTTGTGGGGAAAAGGCATATAAATGGTTACCTGAGAATTGGTCCGGCAGTTGTTTTTTGGGTTATTTGGTTCCGGCAATAAGACATACTGTGGAATTACCTTTGGGTAAGATACGAAACATGAGAGAAGCAGCTCAAAAACCTGAAGGTCCAGTTGAAAAACCTGTGAATCCAGTCGGGAAGATCGAAGCTGGCTGGAAAGATCATAATGCCGTGAAAGACAAAAGCAAATTGACTCATATGGACTTGAGTGACAGTGTTATATCCTGGGCAGGAATATTCCCAGCCTATGGAGCAGTCAAATCGATCTGGGAGCTGAGGAAGTTGTCGAAACTTCTCGAAGTAATGAGTAATGCAACTTTTTCTGCCCTAGAACTGGTGACTGATGAACTGAATGCAATGAGAACTGTTGTGCTACAAAACCGAATGGCTCTTGACTTCACCCTAGCGGCGAGAGGTGGTACGTGCGCGCTTATCAAAGAAGAATGCTGTGCATACATACCAGATAACAGGCATGAAATTAATAATCACCTAGATGTAATTCAGCAAGTATCAGCCATGACTGAATCAGGCCCAAACCCACTGACGGACTTTTTCCAGAATCTATTTCGGGGGTGAGGTTCCATCCTAATGAATATTCTGATTGCCATTTGTGTGGGTATACTCCAAATAGGAGCATGTGTTTGCTGTGGAATTCCCTGCATGAAAAGATTAATCAAAGATTTTATTGATGTATCTGTTACTGAAACTTTGTACCAAGATATTGAGATTGAAAAATTGATCTCAGATGACATTCTTTCTGAAGTATAGATTGAATGACTCACCTAGCTGAAAATCCTAAGTGGAAGAAGTTGGGAGATGAAATGACACTATGCATACTTCAAAATAGAATAAAAAGTATTAATAGGGGGGAAAATGTTAGAAAAATGTGTATTTGAATATATGAGAAATGCTAAGTTTAAAAACAAAGTAGTATATAATGCATTTTATTCTATTAATCATATAGTAGAGAGGATTAATTCATGTTTAAATGTAAAGTAGTTTTGAAACTGCAGTGTGGCTTGAAGCAAGCTGACCTTCGACCCTGGCAGATGCTAGCTTAGCAAGTTTTAATGTTTATGCTTTTCACAAGTGATTATCTGCTGGGTCAGGAAATTAAATGTGTGAAATAATGAAATCTTCTGCTCTTTCCTGCTGGGATGATTTGGCCTTGTATATGTATTACTGAGATAGCACACAGCTGTGTGAGAAAGTGTAACAGAGAACAAAGATGTGTATTAAAAGACTGAATCTGCTATTGTATTCGAACTGATATGAAACCTTGAAGAAGTAACTTTACAGAAAGACATTATGTCTAACCAGATGGATAGCAAGGCCATATTGTTACCAGAGGAAAACTTTTTTAAAATATACAGCATCAGCAGTTTAATGAATAGAGGACTGTAAGCTAAAGTGATGTAGATGCCTTGTGACATACCACGTCAGTAAGGTGGGCACAGCTTGAATGATAAACCTATATAAAATTGTGTGCTTCCTGTTTCATGTTAGACAAAATTCTGTACTTGTACGTTTTTTGCCTCCTGGTGTACACTAGTAAACTTTTGAATCTGAACCTCCTGTGTATTGAATTCTTGATTTTATTTAACAGTTATTCCGTGCTAAGTAACTACATGTGGGTAACTTAAAATGTTATACCATGCTAAGTAACTACATGTGGGTAACTTAAAATGTTATACCGTGCTAAGTAACTACATGTGGGTAACTTAAAATGTTATACTGTGCTAAGTAACTACATGTGGGTAACTTAAAATGTTTATACCGTGCTAAGTAACTACATGTGGGTAACTTAAAATGTTATACCGTGCTAAGAAACTACATGTGGGTAACTTAAAATGTTATACCGTGCTACGTAACTACATGTGGGTAACTGAAAATGTTATACCATGCTAAGTAACTACATGTGGATAACTTAAAATGTTATACCCTGCTAAGTAACTACATGTGGATAACTTAAAATGTTATACCCTGCTAAGTAACTACATGTGGGTAACTTAAAATGTTATACTGTGCTAAGTAACTACATGTGGATAACTTAAAATGTTATACCCTGCTAAGTAACTACATGTGGGTAACTTAAAATGTTATACCATGCTAAGTAACTACATGTGGATAACTTAAAATGTTATACCGTGCTAAGTAACTACATGTGGATAACTTAAAATGTTATACCATGCTAAGTAACTACATGTGGATAACTTAAAATGTTATACCGTGCTAAGTAACTACAGGTGGATAACTTAAAAGGTTATACCCTGCTAAGTAACTACATGTGGATAACTTAAAATGTTATACCGTGCTAAATAACTACATGTGGATAACTTAAAATGTTATACTGTGCTAAGTAACTACATGTGGGTAACTTAAAACGTTATACCGTGTGAAAGTAACTACATGTGGGTAACTTAAAATGTTATACCGTGCTAAATAACTACATGTGGGTAACTTAAAATGTTATACCGTGCTAAATAACTACATGTGGGTAACTTAAAATGTTATACCGTGCTAAATAACTACATGTGGGTAACTTAAAATGTTATACTGTGCTAAATAACTACATGATGATAACTTAAAATGTTATACCGTGCTAAGTAACTACATGTGGATAACTTAAAATGTTATACTGTGTGAAAGTAACTACATGTGTATAACTTAAAATGTTATACCATGCTAAATAACTACATGTGGATAACTTACAATGTTATACTGTGCTAAGTAACTACATGTGGATAACTTAAAATGTTATATCGTGCTAAGTAACTACATGTGGATAACTTAAAATGTTATACCGTGCTAAGTAACTACATGTGGATAACATAAAATGTTATACTGTGTGAAAGTAACTACATGTGTATAACTTAAAATGTTATACCATGTGAAATTAACTACATGTGGGTAACTTAAAATGTTATACCGTGCTAAGTAACTACATGCAGGTAACTTAGAATGTTATACCGTGCTAAGTAACTACATGTGGATAACTTTAAATGTTATACCATGTGAAAGTAACTACATTTGGATAACTTTAAATGTTATACCGTGCTAAGTAACTACATGTGGATAACTTAAAATGTTATACTGTGCTAAGTAACTACATGTGGGTAACTTAAAATGTTATACCGTGCTAAATAACTACATGTGGATAACTTAAAATGTTATACCATGCTAAATAACTACATGTGGGTAACTTAAAATGTCATACCGTGCTAAGTAACTACATGTAGATACTTATAAAAGTGTATTGTACCTTACTAGGAACTACATGTAGCAGCTTAGATAGGTGTGTTATACCTTACTAAGAACTACACATAGAAGCTTAGATAGGTATGTTATACCCTACTAAGAACTACATGTAGAAGTTTAGATGGGTATGTTATACCCTACGAAGTAACTACATGTAGAAGCTTAGATAGGTATGTTACACCCTACTAAGAACTACATGTAGAAGCTTAGATAGGTGTGTTATACCTGACTAAGTAACTACATGTATATACTTGGAAATGTGTGGTTTTCATCATATTTATCACTGCTGCAGGGGTGTAAGCTATATGGTTTATATTCTGCCAAAGATATAAAAGATGTCCAGCTTCCAAAGCTTCAGGGCACTTTCCACATACTCAAACTTTAGGCAGCTCAAGTTAAAATGTCTAAAATGATACGTTTGAGCACCAAGACTTTCCTGCCACCAAAGAGAGCACTTCTCTTTGGTCTTTCATGGATCAGTGGTCAGCTTGTGCTGTTTCATTGCTGGGCAGAAAAGTTCCCTTTGGGGAAAAAAACTTCCACTTTTAATATTTATTATTTAAATTTATTTTTCTGGTTAGGAAAGTCATTTTTAATCTAGGAGTTTGTATTTTAGCAGACTGTCATGAAACATATTTGTCCTTTTAAATGGGAGCACACATTTTACCTGTCAGTTTAAAAGTGCTAAACCATTTTAAAACCCTTTTTCCTGAATAATAGGGGTTTATTTTACTTTTTGGGCAAACAAAGTGTATTAAAGTGCTTTTTTACTAGGTTGTCCTGGGAAAAAGTGATTTCTTGTGACTTTCAACTTTTATTGCCTTATGCTGCTTGGTTTTCCTGGGAAAGAGGCACTATTTTTGACTTGATCATGGAACAAACTACTGGTACTACTGTCGATCCTTCTTCCTGACACAAAAAGAAAAAAAGTTACGGAAACAGCCTTTGGCACCACAACTAGCTAGCAGTTTGCCTCAGCCTCAGGTGAGTGACTCTGCTGTGGCCAAAGCTGATTCCTTGGATTGCTCATAGGTTCATGTGCTCATAGGCAAGTAGTAGGATAGCTGCCCTTGCAAGACATTTTAAGCCTAGACAGTTTCTCTTTTTGTGCTTAAATAACCTACCCCCTGTGTTAATAGATTGGCCTTACCCATCCCATGGTCATTAATTATATGTTAGCCCTGATGAGAATAACTGAGAATGTACCATAGATAATGTGAGGGGACCTATGCATGGGATATAAAGCATTTATGAGCTGCATCTGTCCATTAGTAGCACTGGGGTAGTCCTGGGGTAAATCTTCTGTTTCTCATCCATAGATCTAATTTGTCATTGAAAATGGACAGGCTTTTTTATGTGAATGGGGAGTCTGTTCCATAACAGCACTGTCCTCTGTGAAATATACCTGTCCCTCCAAACTGTTCTATTGATATTGCAGAAGAGTTTTCAATCCCTAGATCAAGTATTTCTGATGCCATTTGACATGCTGATGTGCAGTAAATCCATCAGTAATTGATTGGAGGATACCTCGTATGTTAGGCACAGATCACTTCTTAAAAGTCTGTAGGATACAGAGAATAGTGACAGGTCTTTGAGTTGGTCCATGTAGGATGATGTTTAGGCTTTGAATACTTTTAGTAAGGTATCTCTTCCAGTTGCTGCATGTTTCTGGACAGATACGTGACAAAGGGGCAAAATATTCAATGACTGACCTAATGAGGGACAGTAAAGGGGGACAGTAACATCCCTAGATCAAAACAAAATCCCTTTGTTTATAAGCTGTGCAGTGTAGAAGGACTTTCTTATAACAATAGACACATTTGTCAACATTTAGGTTACTGTCCACATAAGTTCCAAAATCCCGGACAACTGGGTGAGCTCTTAGGGGCATAATGTCAATGTGGCAGTTACCTGGGATAGATGACTTCCCAAAGGATGCAATAATGCATTTTTTGGCATTTTGTTTCAGATCATGCTTTTGACACCAGTTGTTGATTTCAGGCAAAAGTTCCTGCAGGATGGCTAAGTCATTTTGGGATTTAGTGACTGGTCCTAGTTTGCAGTCATCTGCAAACTTACTAAATTTATTGGCCAGTAGGTTAGCTATATCTTTAGTCTCACTGTAGTTAACATTGCTGACAATCAGCTCAGCGCATTGTTACATTGTGCTTTTAAGATTATGACATACGTCGAAAAAATGGCTTGATCTTTGCTTGGGTAGCTATTTTCGCCTCATACTTGGCTTTGGTGTATTTTATTAACCATCACCTAAGTTGTTTGTTTCAATGACAAGGGCTCTAACCTCTAAAATTCTGGGAATTGGTCTTCTTAGTTTTGGACAAAATTATTTTCCTTTTATTATAAAGCTTGTTCATGTTATGGTTCCATCATGTGGGTTTCTTTCTGGGGTTTGCACTGTACTTGTTCAAATGGTGCACAGCTGCATCTTTGCAGCTGTTTAAGTGTTGGTATGTGTTTGGAGGTTGCCTATGCCCTTAGGGATTAACTCCATGATAAGTGATGATGGTGTACATTTCTTCGTATTCAGTGGAGTTAACTGGGTTTGGTGGGGATTTGAAGCTCACCAATGTATCACTTAGAAGTAGGTAGTTTGTCTTAAAGAAATTTCTAAAGATCCTTTGGGTGAAAGGAATCTCTAGTTTCAGTTTTATTTCAAAGGAGACTGTTTTATCATCAGACCTAACAAGTGACGAAGGTACACAAGGGATGGTGCAAAATGCTCCCATATTAGTAAGGACAAGATCCAAGATGCTATTCTCCTAGTGGCTGCTCTGATTGTTGCAGGTCAAAGAATCTCTGTGCTTGTACACTACTGGTGTTGTAGGCTTCCATAGAAAAATGGTATTGGGCATAATACTGAGTGATTCTAGTTCCTGCAGATAGGCGTTGTGGCTTCCTTTTCTCATCTAGGGTGTTCTGTTGCTAGCTGATATATGGTACGGGACCGTTCTGATGGTTATTTGGACATAAATAAGTTCTAGTGCATCATACTGCTTTACTAGCCTTCATGTGAATCTCTTCTAAAAGTAGGCTGATACATCTCCATCTTTTTTCCCCCTCCTGAGTAGTAGTAGTCTAAATGTGTGGAATGCATTATATTCCTGCACAGCCAGAGTGCTCTCCACTATTTTAAATCATGCCTCAGTTACTACCCAGACTTCAGTGTCTTCCAGGTTCAGAAGGGCTTGTAAGGAGTAAAGTTTCTTGTTCAGGCTCCTAGCATTGATCAGTAACACCTTCATATTTTCCTTTGCTTGTTTTGTTATGTTGATAGATTTATTATGCTGGCATTGTCTAAAAAGGCACTATGGGGTGTACAATGTCTTTGCCAGTAACTGAAACCCTAGAGGGGCAGATGCAGGTCATCCCTGTCGAAACAGCATGGCATGTGGATCGTATCTTCCCAGTCCCCCTTTGAATGAAACTAAAAACTAAGCCAGTTATTGAAGTCAGTTATTTTTTGCTCATATTGCAGCATCATCTTTGGAGAAGGTAGAATGCTGTTCAGTGCTAGGTTTATACCTGCCTTGGGCACATAGTCTGAGATCTCCATCATGTCTGTCTTCATGTAATCCAGAGAGATGCATCTCAAGTCATTGAAATCAGCATGACCTATGACAGAGTCACACTGGTACTTGTTCAGTGACTTGAGTGCATGCATGATCTGATGGATCCTGGCACCAGACAAGCAACCAACCATCACTCTTTCCTTGCTCAGCCTGGTAAGAGGTACATCTGTATGTCTTACAGTGGAGTCAGCTATACTAAGAATGTTTGGTTGGGTTGATGCTTCCCTTACAGGCTCAGCCTCTGTCACTTTGGGACTCCTTGTGCTAGCTGAGGAAGTAGACTTAATATGCTGAGTGTGCTTTCTACCTGTGTTGTTATGGAGGTCTTTGAGGTTTAGGCAAGTTAATCATTAGAACCTCAGCATGTGATGGATTATGTATATTGTGATGGTCTTGCAGAGGTGTGGTGTGTGGTGTATTGGTGACCATTTTAGTGTCTGAGTTTACTGTGTATGAGATTTTTGCCTCCAAGGATATCAAATATGTGTGTCTCTCATGTACTGTGTTAATGTTATATTCGTAATAGATGATTGTCAAACAGCACAAGACAATTCTTACATTGTCTCATGTTTTACCCAGGATGCATCTGGTGTAGCATCTACAGTTACTATGGACCAGGGGTTAGCCATAGGCTCCGCAGCTGTTGGGAGGTTCCTTCACTGGCAAGGGGGGGAGGTAATCTTGTCTGTCCAAGGAGAAGAGGCAGGGGAAATCTTCCCTATTTAGTCAGAATGTTGCAACTGTCCCTAGGGAAACTGCTGCTGCCATTAACAAACATGTTATCCCAGATTTTCCTTTCAAAAAGAAACAGAAAACTAAATGCATATCTACTCCTGCTCAAATTTCCCTTGGCAGGAGTAGTCTATTAGATTTGGCTCAGGATCCATTTTAGGCTTTTGATCCTTCTTATAATGTGATTTCTGGTAAAGAAAGAACAATTTCTGTTTTCCTAAAGAAATTCAAGATTCTGAATCTGGACAGGAAGATGAATGACTGATGCAGGGTTTTCTCCTCAGATTTTTGATTTAGACTCAAAAGAGAGCATGGTATGTAATTCTCCCTGTGAGAGATTCTGTTTCTCTTGAGATTGTTTCCAGAATGTGCCAGTATTTTCAGTGGGAGAACACTAAGGTTTCTTAGTCCCTCTGAAAATACTTTAGGCTGTTACAAAATGAAATATCCAGAACCTTCTGCCATCCCTCCTTTGCTGTAAGCATTAAAAGATGTATGTGTCACTGCATATAATTTTCCCTGATAGTCTGCTACCCCTGAAAAGCTGATAAATTGTGTCAGGTTCCTCTGTCTTTTAAGTTTTTATACACTCTTGGCAAACTGACCGAACAGCTATAGCTTTA
This sequence comes from Protopterus annectens, assembly GCF_019279795.1. NCBI lineage: Eukaryota > Metazoa > Chordata > Ceratodontiformes > Protopteridae > Protopterus > Protopterus annectens. The sequence goes on from NC_056733.1 coordinate 1,067,004,599, forward strand.
GTTTATCCTACTGTTGCTAAACATTTAGTTAATTCCAGTCCTTCCCTATCTGACAAGGATGGTTTGATATGTATGGGGAAAAAGTGCATGCTTCTGCAACCTTGCTTTTCAGAATTTTGAATTGGTAGGCTCAAAAATTATTCTAATTGTGAAAGTATGTGAAATATTTTGTCTGCAGACTCTTCTTGTGGGGAAAAATCTGCTTTGTATGGTTTACTTTTTTCTTTTTCACAGGTCACAACTCATTGCTTAAAGTGTGTATATGACTCTGTTGATACTTCTTCCAGAATTATGTCCATTGGTACTGTTTTGTGAAGGTTTCCTTGGCTGCATTCTCAGAATCTTGCAGAAGATGCAAATAAAGGTATTTTAAATTCTCCTTTGGCTAGAGAGTTAGTTTTTAGACCCTCTGCTGCAGAGCTTTTGAAAAAAATTTGATGAGAGGGGAAAATGAATCAGGGAATCTCTTGAGATTTTTGTAACCCTTCTTTTGCAATTTCCAAGGGATTCTCAACCCTGATGACTAAATTTTGGCAAGAAACAAAGTAAAGTCTCTGCAGTGTGCTGGTAAACAGATGTTTAAGTAGCAATGGTAAGTGAATTCCAAAAAGAAGACAGGAATCCCTCCCAAAAACAAAAGGAAGTCAAACAAGTCAGAATGACGATTTAAAGGACCATGCAACCCCCCCCCCTGCGCATTCTCTTATCCCTTCCAGAAAGTCTGAATCTCCTTTTCAGTCTTTGGGATCATCAAGGTTCCGGATGGGGAGACCTGGATTTAGGGATATTTGCTGTTTCCACCCAATGATTACGCTTCTGACAAATCCCAGAATGGGAATTTGAAAAGATAATGGGTGCTGGTGTAATTCCCCATCTACCAGACCAGACTCCTCTTTCCCCATTCTTCAAAATATATTGTAACAGGGAGTAATAAAGCCAGTTCTCTTTCCCAGTTTGGGAAAGGCTCTTATTCAAGGATGTTTTAGTGGCAAAGAAGAAAAATGCCGGGAGACCAGTTCTCTAAACCAAATTGTGATAGCACCCAAGTTCAAAATTCACTTCACAACCTATTACCCATTCTTCCTCATTTAAGTTTTCTAGTTACACTAAATTTAAATGATGCTTATCATCACATCCATGTTCATCCAGACTTCAGGTGTTTCTAAGGTTTTGCGTGTCTGGATCAAATTACTGGTCTCTGCCTTACCCTTTGGACTATCCACTGCACCAAGAGTGTTTGCAAAGTGTCCAGTTCCAGTTATAGCTTATAGTAGGCTACAGCATATCCACATTTGTCCATATTGTTATTAAACTTGCTTATCTTTTTAGAGACTTTTTCAAAGTGTCAGGAGTCTCTCTCTCTCTCTTGTATGGGAGATCTCTTACACAAGCTGGTATTTCAAGAGAACATTTAAATGTCTTTTTAAAATCCATCATAAGGACTTTGTTCCAGTGGTGTCTGCTAGAAGCCTCAGTTGAAAGAGTTTTTTTTTCCACAGGAAAAAAATGCATAAATCTATACATATATCTATTTCAAGGGTCTTCCACTCAAACCTTTGTCTCTGCAAGGAACTTCCTCAGGATTTTGAGTTTCACAGCAAGTATGATTTATTTTCTTTTTTATGGCATCTACGATTTTATAATACCATGGTAAGCCTTCATATCAGAAAGTTCTAATGGCATTTAAAGTCTCATTGGTCCCAGCACCAGCACCCATTATCTTTTCAAATTCCATTTCTGGGATTTGCCAGAAGAGAAATCACTTGGTGGAGACAGCAAATATTCCTAAATCCTGGTCCCCCTTCTCCCCCCACCTCCAAAGTAGTCAGTTACCATAGACGTTTCAGACTTTATTTGAAGTGCACTGTCAGTAGGGATACAGATGCAAGGTATGTGAAACACCAAGGACAGATGGAAACACATAAATATAAAGGTGATGCTTGCTTTAATCAAGGCACTCAATTAGTCAGTCATGCCTGAATCACCTTTGGTCCCGTAGACCTCTTCAAGGGGTTACAGAGACTCCCACAGTCATGTGGTACATCAACAACCAAGGGGAATAAGGTCTTACCCACTATGCAGATGAGTCATGTTAGCTTGAAAAATAGGTTTACAGCACAATCTCCCTCTACAGCTATCCTACATCCTGTCAGAACAAAATTGTGCAGCAGACAAGCTGAGTAGGACAAAGGCAGACCTCCATGAATGGAAACTAGATCGGGGGTCTTCCAGATTTGATCCATCTGTGGGGAGTTCCTCAAGTAGACCTCTTTGTTTCCTCTCTGAAGAATCATCTGGCAAAATTCTGCTCCAGGACTCCATGCAAGAAGGTCTAGAAGACAGCTGCCTTTTGCTTTCCTTATCCAAGAATGTTCCTGCATGCTTTTCATTCCTTTTCACTAATAGCCAGGAAACATCTGAAGATTCAGAAGTAATCCTCCAAAATCATTGTGGTGACCCCATTCTGGCCCAAGCAACAGTGGTTCTCCCTTCTTTTGGAAATGTCCATGGGCAGTTACCACCTTCACAGAATGGATCCACTCAAACAAGAATATGGGTGTTTGATACATCCTCATCCAAATCAGCTTCATCTGACTGCCTAGATGATGGGGTTTTAATCTTCTTTAGGCATTTGTGCACTGAGGATGTTCAGCAGGTACTGATGGAGGTGACACCATAACCAGCACCCATTCAATGCTAGTGTTTCCCTAGTTTTACAATATTTGTGTGAGTTACTATCCTATGGTGTTTCATAATCCCCCTGTCAAGGTTTATTTGTTGGGCATTTCAGCATGCCTGACAATGGGTCTCCCTCTTTCAATGCATTCTCATGTGAAAATATTTTTGAAAGGGTTTTGCTTAAGGGACCTCCAAGAAAACCAGTGGCTTTTTCTTGAGATCTTAAGTTTGTGTTAGGGATGCTAACACGTCTCCATTTCAACCAGCTCATCAGGCTGACAGGCAGTTCTTAACAAGCTAACTAAGTAACTACATGCAGATACTCGGGAAGATGTATATTACTGTACTAGGTAACTACTTATATATACTTAAAAAACATGTGTTATACTGTGCTAATTACATGTGGATACCTAGTAGGGTGTGTTATACCCTGTTAAGTACCTACATATAAATTCTTAGAAATGTGTATGATAGCTTACTAACTACATGTATATACTTAAAATGAGTGTCATATCCTAGTAAGTAGCTACATGTAGATACTGAAAAGAGGTGCATTGCATCCTAAGTAGCTTTATGCAGATACTTAAAATGGTGAGTTGCACTTTACTAACTACTTGTGGATACTTGTAAAGATGTGTTATACCCTACTAAGTAACTAAATGCATTATTTACTTACAAACGTGTTACAGCTTACTGAGTAATTACAAGCAGATACTTAGAAGCATGTTTTATACCAGGTTAAGTAACTACATGTAGATACTTAAAAAGGTGTGCTATACTATGCTAAGTAATTATGTTTTGATATTCTGGAAGGCGTGTTATACTCTACTAAGTTGCCCTTCATGGTTGTCCTGTATTAGCATGATGGCAGACCTAGAGCTATTGTCTTAATATAATAGTAAATCTTGGCAATGTCACTGTGCAACATGTATATGTGCTAGCAGGTTTGCCAGCATTAAGAGAAACTCTGTTACTGTATGTTTTTTCTACTCTTCAGTGAAGTTTTTTTATGATTGTTTATTACTTTATTACCTTACATTACTCATCTCTATATGTTGACAAACATATCAGCAGAGAAGAGGGGTCACTGCACTTATAAGCAATATACCCTCTGTTTGCTTGCAACTGAGTGTCATAACTTATCCAACTAGGACCGGTCCATACACAGTTTGTGAACTGTGTATGAGTCACATGTGATCATGGAGAGAGGCAGTTTGCATGTGTCATGCATGGTTGGTGTACTCTAAGTATGAAAAGAGATAGGACCACATACAGTGTCTTATCTCATAGTGCACAGGTCCTTATGAATCACTACAAGTTTTGTACAGTTATACATCCTATCTCTCCTCACTGAAGAAAGTGTTAGGAAAGGTTCCACAATGTCTACACAACATTTTATAAAGCAATAATGTTGGCTTTGTACCCCCTTGTTTTATTGCTTTACACCCACCCAGTCTTGCCCTCATACATACACAGATTGGAATACATGAATCTATTTGAAGATTCCCACTTAGATTAAACTCTCTTTTTGATGCCATTAATATGCATTGTTGGTTTATCTGTTTCCCATGGATTGGTACTGCACAGAGGGATGTGATGCCATACTACATAGCTATAGGGCTAGTCACCATAGCAAGGCACATAGCGTACCTTTCGGAATACGCAGACTGCACAGATATGTTTATTAAATGCTATCTGTTATCACGATATACATTTTGTACAGGACTACATATCTGGATTACTAATATGCATTATGTCTTCCTCATTTTATTTATAGAAGTCACTGAGGTCAGTGCAGGCTGCACTGATGAGACAAACACTGAAATGACAGACAATGCTGCTACTGTTTCAGAAGCCACTCAGCCAGTCCAGGAAAGAAAAGAATTAAAAGACTGTGACACTTGTACCCTCTGTATATGTCCTCCTTCTCTACCGGAGTACGAGGATGAAGATGGCACAGATGTGACTGACACCATCATTGGTGAGACTGGTAAGATAAGCACACAAGTTATAGAACAGGATGTTGTTCTTTCAGGCACCCTTCCCTCCATGTCTGACGCCACAGAAATAACAGAATGGACTGCTGTTTCTTGTCACACACATCATCTTCTAGAAGGGTGGGGGTCACGTGTGGAAAAGGATGAGGCCAGTACAAAGAAGGATGGCATGTTTTATTTCATGCATTGTATTTTACTAATAACAGGATTTGCTGATTGGAAAATTGTTCTTTGATTCTTGTGTAGGTGTGTTTGTAAAGATGTACATATTTGTGTATTTATAAGTGTTAGTCACATATCTTTCAACTTATTACTGCTCAATATCTGAGTTGTTTGGCTTCTGCTACATACCTGCAATCAACTGCATTACTAGCTGAGTTAAGTACAAACTTGCAGTGTTAAAGATTGTACTGCATTTTATTTTCTGTGTATTTAATTGTCTCATTGAATATTGTGGGCTGTGTCTCTGTAGTTATTTATTTTTCTATTTAATTGTTTCATAGAATACTGTGGTCTCTCTCTGTCTCTGCAGTTAGTGGGGGCTATTGTGTTTCACTTCATTAATATTCAGTGTTAAACTCTTAGCCTAGAGGGTTTTTCTGCATTTATAAGTGTTAGTCACATATCTTTGAATTTATTATTGGTCAATATCTGAGTTGTTTGGCTTCTGCTACATACCTACAATTAACTGCATTACTAGCTGAGTTAAGTACAAACTTGCAGTGTTAAAGATTGTACTGCATTTTATTTTCTGTGTATTTAATTGTCTCATTGAATATTGTAGGCTGTGTCTCTGCAGTTATTTATTTTTCTGTTTAATTGTGTCATAGAATACTGTGGTCTCTCTCTGTCTCTGCAGTTAGTTTCCCACCAACCCTCCATGTTCTTGTTGTGGTATTAATCTTGTGGCTTCAGAATTGCCCGCCCCTGCTGTAAATTTGTGTTTGAACACTCCTCCTTGGGTCTATCTCATTTGCTCACTCAATCGAGTACAGTGAGATCATATTTTGACTTCAGACACTCTTACCAGTCCCATCTGTTCAGCTCTATCCCAGCTCTATTCCAGTCTAGTGTCACTAGCTCATTCTACCTAATACAGAGAGAACATTTTGAGGGCAAGCCACTTAGGTCCTTAATTTTGAATTATCTGCTGTTTCTCCTTTCTTCCTTTCCAAAAAAAAAAATTTCTAAGCTTGTTTCCTGTCTTTCCTGTAACTAGTCTAGTCCACATACAGATTTGCTGTATCCAGGACTGTTTGTAAGCTTCTGAGCCCCCAAAGCCTTTCTGTGTTGGAGGAAAGCCTTCTAGCTTATCAGTGGGAGTGGTAAGCACTAGGTAGCCTATCTACCACAAGAGTGGTTTCTGGCCCAGAAATTGTAGTTTATTGGCCGTTTGGGCAGTTTTTCCATCTCTTTCAACTTTCTGGTTTAAAAGCCTGTGTTTGCACTTCTTTCCCACTTTTCCTGTAACTAGTCTAGTCCAGATACAGGTTTGCTGTATCCAGGACTGTTTGTAAGCTTCTTAGTCCCCCCCCCAAGTCTTTCTGTGTTGGAGGAAGCCTTCTAGAAATTGTAGTTTATTGGCTGTTTGGGCTGTTTTTCCATCTCTTTCAACCTTCTGGTTTAAAAGCTGCATTTGCGCTCATTTCCCACCTTTCCTGTAACTAGTCTAGTCCAGATACAGATTTGCTGTATCCAGGACTGCTTGTAAGCTTCTGAGCCCCCCAAGCCTTTCTGTGTTGGAGTGAAACATTCTAGCTTATCAGTGGGAGTGGTAAGCACTAGATAACCTATCTACCACAAGAGTGGTTTCTGGCCCACAAATTGTAGTTTATTGGCCGTTTGGGCAGTTTTTCCATCTCTTTCAGCTTTCTAGTTTAAAAGACCACATTTGCGCTTGTTTCCCACCTTTCCTGTAACTAGTCCAGTCCAGATACATATTTGCTGTATCCAGGACTGCTTGTAAGCGTCTGAGCCCCCCATGCCTTTCTGTGCTGAGGGAAGCATTCTAGCTTATCAGTGGGAGTGGTAAGCACTATGTGGCCTATCTACCACAAGATCCAGGTACAGATTCTTAGTTTTAGCACTTGAATTTGCTTATTCGTGCTCAGCACTTGTTCAGAACTTTTTGTCATCACTAAATAAGCTACAAATTATTGCAGCACTCAACCTTCATCTTTACCTAGAGGAAAACAGTTTTTGTACTTACTTTCCACACTTGCTTAGAGAAAAACAGCTCTTGTACTCACTTTCCTCACTTGTCTAGAGGAAAGTAGTTTTTTTATTCAGGCATGTCCAAGAGTCAGCCCCCAGTGTTCACTCCTGTCTATCTGATGAATCTGGGCATCTTTAGGCAATATAGCAATTGCCTCATGTACACAGACAATCCTTTATTAGTACCACCCAACACCACAACCTGTGAAAGATGCACTTATCTAGCCAAACTGGAGGTAAAGCTCTCTCCAACCAAGACTGAACTTGACAGTGAAGAGGAGAAGGTAAACACTTGCACCACACCACACTCATCACATAGTCCAACTAAACCTACACCACCAAAATCCACACATAGAACACATGGTGTCATTCTAAGGGGATTCAGTATCTGTCTACCTGGGACGACATGGTCGACAGACCACAATGCTTTGCCAGCGATGGCCTGCACCTGTCACCCCTGGGATTCTGGATACTGGCTAAGGCTCTTGCCGCCCCTATAGTGCCTTTTTAGGCAAAGTTCAAATGACAAATTCACCACCATAACAGGAACAGGCAAGCAAAAACTGAGGGTAATGCTACTCAATGCTAGAAGTCTAAATCTCAAAATGCACTCAGTTGAGGCACTCCTTAAAATGGAGAACATCGATATCTATGCAGTGACTGAGACCTGGTTCAAGGCTCTAAAGATCACCCCTGCATTACCAGGCTATAACTCATACCACACTTTTCGGCCATCTAACCTGGACCAGAACACCAAAGGCAGAGGTGTGTCCATATTCATTAAGGATATCCACACCTTCAGGCTATTTGTGCAGCATAATGCATCCAAGGTTATCCAACTGCAACTAACTCTGGGCAAAACTGCAATCCAAATTGTAGCTTGCTACAGACCCCCCACCATGCCCCAGGATTCCCACTGCTCTTTTCTTGATATACTGGAAAATATTAGGGTTCAACCAAACACCCTAATAATGGGTGATTTCAACTATCCCACCATTAACTGGGAAAACTACTCATGTACCAACTCCTTCACACAACGCTTTCTGAAATTCATAAATTCCAATACCCTGGATCAACTTATCCACACCCCCACCAGGGGCAGCAATATCCTAGCCCTAGTCATTACCAACATGAGTGACCGGTGTTCCAAACCGGAAGTCAACCCCTCATTGGTCAGATCCGACCATAAGCTAATTACTCTAGATATCCGCATCCCGCCCCCACCCACTAGTAAGGAAACCATGGTAAAAATATTTCTCCAAAGCCAACTTCATATTTAAGACAGAAGTGGTGAACTTCATGACACCCATGCAGATGGACAATACAGTTACGACTGCTGAATCCTACACAAATGCACTCTATAAGCACTTACATGAGTGCATGGATCGTGCTATCCCAAACAGAACCAAGATGCTATCCTCCAAAAAAAGGAAGCCAATCTGGTGGTCCCCTGCCATAAACAAACTCTACAACAGAAGAAAGAAACTGTTGCAAAAGAGAGTAAAATCCCATGAGTGGAGGAGCTCCCTGGTCAGCCTCAGTAAGAAGCTGAGATTCCTTATAAGATCCTCCAAAGCTAGCTACAAAAACAAAACCGCCACTGATTCTAAGGGCAATCACAAAGCATTCTATAGCTATGTCAAGAATCTCAATGGCAACACCCAGATCTGCTCGGAGTTACAGCACAACGGCATGAAAATTACAGAACCAACTGATATTGCCAACATACTGGCAGATAGGTTCAGTGCTAACTTTACCCCCCTCTCACCCCCTAAAGGGCCCATATCTATACAGGAAAAATGCAGGGTCCCTGTATTCACATCTATGCAGGTAAAAGCTGCACTCTCTAAAACCAAAAACACAGCATCCATGGGACTGGACAACATCCCAGTGTTCTCTCCTGTCTATCTGATGAATCTGGGCATCTTGAGGCAATGTAGAAATTGCCTCATGTACACAGACAACCCTCTCCTCCTACCACCCAACACTACAACCTGTGAGAGATGCACTTATCTAGCCAAACTGGAGGTAAAGCTCTCTCCAAATAAGACTGAACTTGGCAGTCATGAAGAGAAGGTAAACATTTGCACCACACCGCACTCATCACATAGTCTCACTAAATCTGCACCACCAAAATCCACACATAGTAACACAAAAACATTCGGGGAGGCTCTCAATAATAATCTGTCTAAGCAACAGAGACCTCCAAAGCAGAAACGCAAGCAACCTCCATCCCCCAACACAGCCCAAATGACACATAGCCCACAGACTCAGTGTGCCGCTCAACCACAGCCAATAAGGCAAAACAGCGTACCCAACACACTAGTCATATGTGACTCTGTAGTCAGGCACACTGATGTCCCACTCACCAGGCTAAACAAGGAGAAGGTTACTGTCAGCTGCCTGTCAGGTACCAGGATCCGCCACATAACCCAGACACTCAGGTCACTCCACAACAAGTACAAATATGACTCTGTTATTGTCCATGTTGGTGTGAATGACCTGAGATGTACCTCCCTGGACTACATGAAAAGAGACATGGAAGAGCTCTCCGATCTTGTAGCCCAGGCAGGTATGACCCTAGCCCTGAGTAGCATTCTGCCATCGCCCAGAATGATACTGCACTACAAGGACAAAATGATTGACTTCAACAATTGGCTAAGTTTCTGGTGTCATTCTAAGGGGATCCAGTATCTGTCTGCTTGGGATGACATGGTTGACAGACCACGATGCTTTACCACAGATAGCCTGCACCTGTCGCCCCTGGGATTCCGGATACTGGCTAAGGCTCTTGCTGCCCCTATAGTGCCTTTTTTAGGCAAGGTTTAAATAACAAATTCACCACCATAACATGAACAGGCAAGCAAAAACTGAGGCTAATGCTACTCAATGCTAGAAGTCTAAATCTTAAAATGCACTCACTCAAGGCACTCCTTAAAATGAAGAACATCGATATCTGTGCAGTGACTGAGACCTGGTTCCAGGCTCCAGAGAGCACCCCTGCACTACCAGGCTATAATTCATACCACACTTTTTAGCCATGTAACCTGGACCGAAACACCAAAGGCAGAGGTGTGTCCATATTCATTAAGGATATCCACACCTCCAGGGTAGTTGCTCAGCATAATGCATTCAAGGTTATCCAAGTGCACCTAACTCTGGGCAAAACTGAAATCCAAATTGCAGCTTGCTACAGATCCCCCACCATGTCCCAGGATTCCCACTCCTCTTTTCTTGATGTACTGGAAAATATTCGGGTTCAACCAAACACCCTAATAATGGGCGACTTCAACTACCCCACCATTAATTGGGAAAACTACTCGTGTACCAACTCCTTAGCTCAACGCTTTCTGGAATTCATAAACTCCAATGCCCTGGATCAACTTATCCACACCCCCACCAGGGGCAACAATATCCTAGACCTAGTCATTACCAACATGAGTGACTGGTGTTCCACACCTGAAGTCAACTCCTCGTTGGTCCGATCCGACCATAAGCTAATCATCCTTGATATCCACATCCCGCCCCCACCCCCATTAAGGAAACCACAGTAAAAAATTTCTCCAAAGCCAACTTCATGCTTCTTAACACAGAAGTGGTGATCTTCATGACACCCATGCAGATGGACAATACAGTTACAACTGCTGAATTCTACACAAATGCACTCTATAATCACTTACACGAGTGCATGGATCATGCTATCCCAAACAGAACCAAGATGCTATCCTCCAAAAAAGGAAGCCAATCTGGTGGTCCTCTGCCATAAACAAACTGTACAACAGAAGGAAGAAACTGTTGCAAAAGAGAGTAAAATCCCATGAGTGGAGGAGCTCCCTGGTCAGCCTCAGTAAGAAGCTGAGATCCCTTATAAGATCTTCCAAAGCTAGCTACAAAAACAAAATCACCACTAATTCCAAGGACAACCACAACGCATTCTATAGTTATGTCAAGAATCTCAATGGCAACACCCCGATCTGCTCTGAGTTACAGCACAAAGGCAAGAAAATTGCAGAACAAACTGATATTGCCAATATCCTGGCAGATAGGTTCACATATCTATACAGGAAGAATACAGAGTCCCTGTAATCACAACTACGCAGGTAAAAGCTGCACTCTCTAAAGCCAAAAACACAGCATCCATGGGACCGGACAACATCCCAGGCTGCATTTTACATGAACTTCAGAATGAACTGGCTCCCCACTTAAGCACCATGTTCAATAATAGCCTCGCATCAGGCTTTGTGCCCACTGAATGACGCAGAGCAACAGTTATCCTTTCCACAAAGGGGGAGCCACCACTGATCCTGGGAACTATCGACCTATTAGCCTGATGAGCCTGGTCTGCATAGCCATGGAACGTATCATCATGGAACTCATAAACAAAGACATTGGTAACCTCCAAACTCTGGATCCCACCCAGTTCAGGTTTGTGAAAGGCAGATCATGCCTCCTGAACCGGATCGACTTCTTTGAGGCAGTCACCAAAGCCGCAGATGATGGTAAGGTGGTTCACACAGCCTATCTTGACCTCGCCAAGGCTTTCAACACCATCTCCCATTCTGGAATTATAGTTAAACTCACTAAACTAGGTATAAATCCCGACGTCACAAGATGGGTTGCCAACTGGCTTACTGACAGAACCCACACTGTAAAAGTTGCAGACTCCAAATCTGACCTCAAAGCAGTGACAAGTGGAGTACCACAGGGTTCCATCCTGGGACCTCTCCTGTTTGGTATCTACTTCACTGAAGTACAGGCTAACACAGAAGGCCTCTGGCTAACGAAGTTCACAGATGACTGCAAACTAGGAGCCATAGTCAAGTCCCCAAATGATGTGGACATCCTACAGAAGGGCCTTGCTGAGACAGATGCCTGGTGTCAGAACCATGGCCTCAAGCTCAATGCCAAAAAGTGCAGTGTCATCCCCTTTGGTAAAAACTCTGTACCCATGAACTACCACATGGGCAGCAATCTACTTAACACCGAAAGTGTGATAAGAGACCTTGGGACCCAGGTGGACAGTAGTCTCTCCTTTGATAGTCACATCGCCACAGTAGTCAGGAAGTCTTTCTACGTGGCACACCTCATCATAAAAGGGTTCTCATCCAGGAAAAAAGAGGTCATTGTTCCCCTCTACTCGACACTCATTAGACCCATTATGGAGTACAATGCCCCTTTTGGAATGTACCTCACAAGACATCTGCAGCAGCTGGGAAGGCCAAAGAAGTACCTCACAAAGAGTATTACTGGCCTCAAACAAATGCCCTACACTGACCTCAAAAAACTTCAGCTTTACTCCATAGCATATCGCCTACTCCGAGGTGATCTCTGCCTAACATATAAAGCTATGTCAAACCCAGAGCTGTTGGACATGCTACCCCGAAAGAAATCCCAATCCCTCCAAGCTACACGCTCTAGGGACCTAAATCTTGTCACCACAATAAACAGGACATGCTGGAGGGATAGATTCCTGTCCCAGAGACTTCCTATACTCTGGAACAGGCTACCCATCTATGTCAAGCAAAGTTCTTCATTAGCACTCTTCAAGAAAAATCTTGATGAGTGGATGGGAAACAGGAAATACACCCCGGGATCACTTCTGTGTCTCTGCTCGACAGTGGCACAGGAAAATAACTTTCTTGGGTAGCGTAAGCCAGGGAACCTTGTTGGCTAGGCTTACATAGGCCCTTGGACCGATAGCCTAGTACCTACCTATGAACCTATGAATCCCAGGCTGCGTTTTACACGAAGTTCAGAATAAACTGGCTCCCCACCTAAGCACCATGTTCAATCATAGTCTCACGTCATGCTTTGTGTTTAATGAATGGCGCACTGCAACAGTTATCCCACTCCACAAAGGGGGAGCCACCACTGATCTTGGGAACTATTGCCCTATTAGCCTGATGAGCCTGGTCTACAAGGCCATGGAACGTATCATCATAGAACTCATAAACAAAGACATTGGCAACCTCCAAACTCTGGACCCCACCCAGTTCGTGTTTGTGAAAGGCAGGTCATGCATTCTGAACCGGATCAACTTCTTTGAGGCAGTCACCAAAGCCGTAGACAAGGGAAAGGTGGTTCACACAACCTATCTTGACCTCACCAAGGCTTTCGACACCATCCCCCATTCTGAAATTATAGCTAAACTCACTAAACTAGGTATAAATCCCTACATCTCAAGATGAGTTGCCAACTGGCTCACTGACAGAACCCACACTGTAAAAATTGCAGACTCCAAATCTGACTTCAAACCAGTGACAAGTGGAGTACCACAGTTGTTCAGTCCTGGGACCTCTCCTGTTTGGTATCTACTTCTCTGAAGTACAGGCTAACACAGAAGGCCTCTAGCTAATGAAGTTCGCAGATGACTGCAAACTAGGTGCCATAGTCGAGTCCCCAAATGATGTGGACATCCTAAAGAAGGGCCTCACTGAGACAGATGCCTGGTGTCAGAGGCATGGCCTCAAGCTCAATGCCAAAAAGTGCATTGTAATCCCCTTTGGTAAAAACTCTGTACCCATGAACTACCACATAAATGGCAGTCTACTTAATGCCAAATGTGTGATAAGAGACCTTGGGAACCAGGTGGACAGTAGTCTCTCCTTTGATAATCACATTGTCACAGTAGTCAGGAAATCCTTCTATGTGGCACACCTCATCACAAAAGGGTTCTCATCCTGGAAAAAAGAGGTCATTGTTCCCCTCTACTCGGCACTCATTAGACCTATTATAGAGTACAACTCCCCTTTTGGAATGTACCTCACAAAACATCTGCAGCAGCTGGAAAGGCCACAGAAGCACCTTGCAAAGAGGATTACTGGCCTCAAACAGATGCCCTACACTGACTGTCTCAAAAAACTCCAGCTTTACTCTGTAGTATATTGCCTACTCCGAGGAGATATCTGCCTAACATATAAAGATATGTTAAAATAAGAGCTGTTGGACATGCTACACCTAAAGAAATCCCAATCCATCCAAGCTACACACTCTAGGGACCTAAATATTGTCACCAAAATAAACAGGACATGCTGGAGAGATAGATTTGTGTCCCAGAGACTTCCTATACTCTGGAACAAGCTACCCATCTATGTCAAGCAAAGTTCCTCATTCACACTCTTCAAGAAAACTCTTGACGAGTGGATGGGAAATAGGAAATACACCCCAGAGATCACTTCTGTGGCTCTGCTTGACAGGGGCACAGGAAATTAACTTTCTTGGGTGGCGTAAGCCAGGGAACCTTGTTGGCTAGGTTTACTTAGGCCCTTGGGCCAATAGCCTAGTACCTGCCTATGAACCTATATATATATATATATATATATATATATATATGTGTGTGTGTGTGTGTGTGTGTGTGTGTGTCTATAACACATATATATTTAAACATCATAACCGAGTACTGAGGAAATGTCTAAAAAAAACAGTATTCAAGCTGGCATTGCTTGTATTGCTTGTTAAAATATTCATACAGGTGTGCATTAATAATAAAATGGCATTGTGTTGTTTTCATGAAAATTTGCAGGTCTTGTAATATATGTTTCACAGCACTCAAACTTTTCTATACATTTTTAACCTTTAGTATCATTTTCAAGACATGTGCTTTATACATGGCTATATATTTTGCTGACTAATGAACATTCTCACTCACAGAAATGAAGTGCACCGGCACAGATACAACCGAAGAAACAAGCACAGAAACTAATGACAGATCTGAAGTTCTTCCATATACCCTTCCCCACAAACAGTAAGGACAAAAACACCAGAAAGGAATGCTGACACTCACACCCCCATCCTTCTATGTCAGGTGGGCATCAAACCTGGATAAAGAGCAGAAGGCTAGAATGAAGGATGCTATGTGATATTTCATACATGGTCTTTTACTGTCAGCAGAATTTGGTAAACAAACTGTACATAAATAAGTGTGCTTGTGTTTAAATATGTATGCATTTGTCTTACTAACACTCATTCCCTGCCTTTCTCACTGTGTTCACAGAATTGTTTGACTTCATCAAAGACAAGATACAGAAAATGCAGAATTTCTTGACCAAGATGATATGTGTAGTAATTCTCCATTCTCAAAGAAAAACTGTGGAAAGTTTAGAAAATGTATTATGATCTGTAGAAAAATGTTCTGCCCTTCAGTATTCATTGCTTGAATAAAAATTGATGTTAGTGTGATGGAACCTTCCAGCTATGTTCATTTATTTTCTGCAATTATAAACTCTTGAGTTATTAAACTCTATTGTATATATTACTGTAAAATGTCAAAATAAACACATAAAGTTAAAATTGCAGAAAAAAGTGAATATTAACAGAAGTATTTAATAGGAATGCAAGAAATACTGATTGTCAATAAAGTTTAAATGAATTAAAAAGTAATATGTTCATAAGGAGCAAGCAGTCATAGGTATTATACATACATCATATATATATATATATATATATATATATATATATATATATATATATATATATATATATATATATATATATATATATATATATATATATATATATATATATATATATATATATATATTACATCTAATATGTGTGCTCTTTTTTGCAGTATCCTGTGATTGCCTGCATTTAGTAAGACTGCAATATAAGGCTACATCATTCATCTGGATTTATGAAAAAATAAGTAAACATTTTCTCTTTCTGAAAGACAGATTATCCGCCTTTTGGTTAAGATCAAGTGTGTGTAAAAGTTTCATCAATAATTTGTAATATGCAATGGTTAAAGGAACTGACGTACATAGAGCACAATGAGGCATGACAGAAATAGCCATCAGCCTTGAAAGCTGTCACGAGAGAGGAATATATCTTTCCAGCAAATAGCAAGTAATTTAAAACAAAGAGATGACACAGCTTTAAAAAGAGAAAGTATAAGATTCTTTGGAAATGGGGATACCTTTTTAGCACCTTCCATAAAACAGAATTACTGGAATCATACCTCTCAAGTGTACCTCATTACAAGGAACATACCTCATTTGGGGTTTTAAAAAGTTCATGTTCCTCAAAGTTCCTCATTGAAAGGGTCTGTCACACATTCAGTGTTAGGAATTTTTTTAACTGATATTCATAGCAAATAGAAATGTGTTATATTAATTAATTAAAAGATCTTTTCTATAAGTAAAAGCAGGATATTTTAACCATCCTATGACCTTCCTGGTTGAAGTTGTTAGTAAGCCATGAGTATATGGTCCACATTTTGCCCATTTGTTCCACATTATGAGGGTTAATGTTTCTCATTTTGGAGATGGAAAGTTGAGAGCTATGACTGGAATACTTCAGGAACCTTAAACAAGCAATCTATATTGACTTCTCAAGTGCTGCTAAAATAAGCTATATGGTTCCGATAAAAAATTTATATACATTATATAAAAATAGGGGTTTCTTCTTTTGCCTTTCTTTGTCCAATTGGTTATTGAATCATTGAAACATTTTATAATCAAAAATAAAAGCATCAAAGTTTTTGATAGCATAGTTAATCCGGATAACAGGCTTTTCCTATCTGCAGATGATTTCATGATATGCATAATACTTCCACATAATACTTTTCAATATTTTGATTTTTTTCTTTGACAATTTTCTGAGTTATGTTTTCTTAACTAACAGAAAATCAGTTGCCATTCAGTTATTTGGGAAACAGACAACTGAGATAATTGACATGAATGTCATATAAAATGAGACAATTCCTATAAGGATTTAGATATCCCTATGTCAATAAACATTTGAATTAATGGAGATATTTTTGAAGAAATGTATAGGAAAATTGAGAACAAATTACGTAACAGTTTCATATATGAATTCCTATTGAGCAGAGATTAGTTGCTGTAGAAATAATTAATCTTTCCCAAATGTATAGTTTCCATATGTCGTTTATTCCATCCTATATTTTCAAAAGTATGGAATTAACCACTTTGAAGTTGCTTCTATGCTGGCGTCTGACTGAAGAGGATCATTAGATAAGTCCAACTACCCAGTTAGCAAACTGACTAAATAAATAAATAAAATAAAGCTTATCTTAGCATTTAGTTTTATTGTTTTGGCTCTTTCTCTACAATACATCTTGTAGAAAAGATGAGAGTAAATGCAGGCCAGATATCCAAGTGAAGACTTTGCATATACTTAACTCTAAAACATTTGCTAAATAGATTCTTGTTAATTTATTGTTTAAAATTTTGGATTTTCTGTTAACTCCATTAAAAGCTACAATATGTTATATCATATCACCCTTATATACCTTAAGAAATACTAGAAGGCTAGTGGTCTACAGATATTATCTAAATGAATGGAAGCTCATTACTCATTTCTATATTCATCTCAAATTAAAAAATAATATATATATATTATATATGTGTGTGTGTGCATGTGTTTGTATCTATATCAATATAAATATACAGTGAATGTAAAAAGTGTACGTACACCTGTTAAAATGCCAGGTTTTTGTGATATAAAAAAATGACACCACAATAAATCATTTCAAAACTTTTATCACCTTTAATGTGACCTATAACCTGCACAACTCAATTGAAAAACAAATATCTGTTAGGGGAATAAATATAAAAACTAAAACATGTAAAATAAGCTGGTTGCATAAGAGTGCACACCCCTAAACTAATACTTTGTTGAAGCACCTTTTGATTTAATTAGTACATTCAGTCTTATTGGGTACACACCTGCCATCAATTAAAGATACTCTAATTAACCCAAAATAAAGTTCAGCTGTCCTAGTAGGATTTTTCATGACATTTACTCAGTTACCTGCTACAACAAAAGCCATGGTTCACAGAGAGCTTACAAACCATCAAAGGGATCTCATTGTTGAAAGGTCTTAGTTAGGAGAAGGTTACAAAAAATATTCCACAGCATTGGATATACCATGAATCACAGTGAAGACAGTCATCAAAAAGTGGAGAAAATATGAGACAGCAGTGACGTTGCAAAGAACAGGACGTCACTCCAAAACTGATGAAAAGATGAGATGAAAACTGGCTAGGGAGGCTGCCAAGAGACCTACAGCAACACTGCAGGAGTTGCAGGAATTTCTGGGAGTTACTGGTTGTGTACTACATGTGACAACAATCCCCCCTATTCTCCATATGTCTGGGCTATGGGTAGGGTTGCAAGACAGAAGCTTTTTCTTACACAGAAAAACATCCAGGTCTGGTTAAAATTTGCAAAATAATACATCAAGTCTCCCAAAAGCATGTGGGAAAATGTGTTATGGTCTGATGAGACCAAGGCTGAACTTTTTGGCCACAATTCCAAAAGGTACGTTTGGTGCAAAAACAACACTTTGCATCACCAAAAAAACACCATCCCCACAGTGAAACATGGTAGTGGCAGTATCATGCTTTGGGGTTGTTTTTCTTCAGCTGGAACTGGGGCTTTAGTCAAGGTGGAGGGAATTATGAGCAGTTTCAAATAACAGCCACTTTTGGCCTAAAACTTTCAGGTGTCTGAAGATGAAGAGGAATTTCACCTTTCAACACAACAATGACTCCAAGCATACATCCAAATGAACAAAAGAAAAGCTTCACCAGAAGAAAATTAAAGTTTTGGAATGGCCCAGCCAGATCCCAGACCTAAATCCAACAGAAAATCTGTGAGGTGACCTGAAGAGGGCTGTGCACAAGAGATGCCCTCGCAATCTGACAGATTTGGAGCAATTTTGCAAGGAAGAGTGGGCAAATATTGCAAAGTCAAGATGTGCCATGCTGATAGATTCCTACCCAAGAAGACTGAATGCTGTAATTAAATCAAAAGATGCTTCAACAAAGTATTAGTTTAAGGGTGTGCACATACAAGAAAGTATTAGTTTAAGGGTGTGCAGACTTATGCAACCAGCTTATTGTACATTTTTTTATTTTTTTATATTTGTTCCCCTAACAGATTTGTTTGTTTTTCAATTGAATTGTACAGGTTATAGGTCAGATTAAAGGTGAGAAAAGTTTTGAAATGATTTATTGTGGCCTCACTTTTTTATATCACAAAAACCTGGCATTTTAACAGGGGTGTGTACACTTTTTATATCCACTGTAGACTTAGACACATATACTGATGGTTCTGCAGCCAGTTATTTTATTATGTTAAAGATAAGCTAATCCAGTCCACATACAGTACTGTTCAGGTATACCAAAAATCATAGGTACCATGGGAAAATATGACTGGCATCATTCATTAAATAGATTCTAAGTCATTAAAATAAATGAACATTGAATCTTCCAATAATCTGTCAAGTTGTGATATGAGGCATTTTATTGAGGGGCAACTAAATAAAACATCTCCATAGTCTGAAGTCTGTCCAAGAAAAAATGGGCAGTTAATATCAACAAAACCATGATGTTAAGTAGATGCATTTGAGGAGATAAAAACTTCTTTTGGCCATATTATCAGCAAAGTATAATTTAAAGTGTTGACTAATACATTGTTTTCTGCCATATGGGTAGTAGTGCCCTGCTACTCTCCTCTGATAGGCTAATAAAACTCAGAGCCCCTCCCACTACCTGACTAAAGGTGGAGGAGTGTCCATATTCACCAAGTTTATTCACACCACCAGGTTAGTTGCCCAACACAATGTGTCTGAAATTCTCCAGGTGCAACTAACACTAGGTAAGACTGCAATCCAAATTGTAGCTTGCTACAGATCCCACACCATGCCCCAAGATTCTCACTACACCTTTCTAAACATACTGGAAAATATCAAGATACAACCAAACACTCTAATACCGGGTGATTTCAACTACCCTGCCATTAACTGGGAAAACTACTCGTGTGCCATCACCTTTGCCCAACGGTTCTTGGAATTCATAAACTCCAACGCCCTGGATCAACTAATCCATAGTCCCACCAGGGGCTCCAATATCCTAGACCTGGTCATTACCAACATGGGAAATCTATGCTCCACACCTATGGTCACCCTCTCGGTCAGGTGTGACCATAAGCTAATCACCCTTAACATCCACATCCCACCCCCACCACCCCGGTAACGAAACCTCCATAAAAGACTTCTCCAAAGCCACCTTCATGCTACTCAAGTCAGAAATTACACATTTCATGACACCCATGCAGATGGAAACTGAAAGTTTGACTGCTGAATCTTACACTAAGGCACTGTATGAGCACATCCACTCATGCATGAATCGTGCCATCCCAAATAGAACCAAGATGCTCTCATCCAAAAGAGGAAGCCAATCTGGTGGTCCCCTGCCATAAACAAACTTTACAACAAAAGGAAGAAACTGTTGCAGAAAAGAGGAAAATCCCAGGACGCAAAAAAACTCCCTTACCAGCCTCAGTAAGAAGCTGAGATCCCTCATAAAATCCTCCAAAGCTAGTTACGAAAATAAAATTGCCAAAGATTCCAAAGACAACCACAAGGCATTCTATAACTATGTCAAGAATCTAAATGGCAATGCTCAGATCTGCTCTGAGCTACAACAGAATGGCATTAAATATACTGATCCCAAGGATATTGCCAATATCCTGGCAGATCAATTCAGTGCCAACTTCAACCCCCTCTCACCCACTAAACGGCCCATCTCAATACCAGAAGATTGCCAAATTCTGGTAATAATGGCCCAACAGGTAAAAAACACACCCTCCAAAGCTAAGAATACAGTATCCATGGGACCAGATGACATCTTGGGCTGTGTACTACATGAACTACAAAATGAACTGGCACCTCACCTAAGTGTCATGTTTAATCATAACCTCACCTCAGGCTTCATGCCCACTGAGTGACGCACAGCTACAGTTATCCCACGCCACAAGGGGGGATCCCCCTTGGATCCTGGGAACTACTGCCCCATCAGTCTGATGAGCCTGATCTGCAAGGCCATGGAACGTATTATCATGGAACTTATAAACAAGGACATTGGTGACCTGCAAACACTGGACCCACCCAGTTTGGGTTTCTGAAGGGCTGATCTTGTCTCCTGAACCTGATTGACTTCTTTGAATCAGTCTCCAGAGCCGTGGACGAGGGTAAGGTGGTCCACACAGCGTATTTGGACATCACCAAGGCCTTTGACACTATCCCCCACTCTGGAATCATAGATAGACTTACTAAGCTGGGCATTAATCCCTACGTCACTCGATGGGTTACCAACTGGCTTACTGACAGAACCCACACTGTAAAAGTAGCCGACTCCAAATCCAGCTCCAGACAATTAACAATTGGAGTACCTCAGGGTTCAGTCCTGGGACCGCTCTTGTTTGGCATCTACTTCTCTGAAGTACTGGCCAACACTAAGGGACTCTGGATAACAAAGTTCACAGATGACTGTAAACTGGGAGTCATTACTGAATCTCCAAATGATGTGGATACTCTACAAAAGGGCCTTACAGAAACAGATGCTTTGTGCCAGAGCCATGGGCTCAAGCTCAATGCCAAGAAATGTGTAATTATCCCCTTTGGGAAAAAACATGTACCCATGAATAACCACATAGGTGGCAGTATACTAAACACTGAAAGTGTAATAAGAGACTTAGGGATACAGGTGGACAGTGGTCTCACCTTCGATAACTACATCACCATAACAGTCAGAAAATCCTTCTATGTGGCACACCTCATCACTAAGGGGTTTTCATCCAGAAAAAAGGAGGTCATTGTCCCACTGTACTCATCCCTCATTAGACCCATTATAGAATACAATGGCCCATTTGGTATGTACCTCTCAAGACATCTGCCACAACTGGAAAGGCTGCAGAAATACCTCACTAAAATAATCACAGGCCTAAAGCAGATGCCCTACACTGACCACCTTAAAAAACTCCAGCTATACTCTGTTGCATATCGTCTACTCAGAGGCAATCTCTGCTTAACATACAAGGCCATGTCAAACCCTGAGCTGTTGGACATGCTACACTTAAAGAAATCCCAATCCCTCAGAGCCACACACTCCAGGGATCTAAATCTTGTCATCACAACAAACAAAACATGCTGGAGGGATAGGTTCCTGACCCAGAGACTCCCCAGACTCTGGAATAGACTGCCCATACATGTCAAGCAGAGCGCCTCTTTGGCCCTCTTGAAAAGGAACCTTGACAATTGGATGAGAGAAAGGAAATTCACCCCGTGGATCACTTCAGTTGCCCTGCTAGACAGGGGTCCAGGGAAGTAAATTGTGTGGGAAGAAATAGGCAGGGAATTGTTATTGCTAGGCTTGTATAGGCCCTAGGGCCGATAGCCTAGTACCAACCTATGATCCTATGAACCTATGATGAACCAGCCATCTGGCAATTCTGGGAGTAGCTTTCAAATCTACAGACAGAACCTTTTCAGTTTTCTAGTGCCATAGTAAGAGAAGGATCTCTTGGAAGATTACCCGTTACTCTAGATCTGTTCAGCTGTGTGCTCTGATAAGAAACCCTTCCTTTTGGGTTTTATTTTCTCCTGCTTTTTCTATCACTGCTTGAATAGTGTTTTCTGCTGCTTTGACTGTTTTTACTGATTAAAAATGTATCTGCTTGAGTTTTTATTTTGTCTGCACAGTATAAGGCTTATACTGTTTGTTATAAACTGAATGCTGGTTTGTGGGGATTTTTATCCCTTCACTTGTGTTTGTGTTTTATGGCCATTTGTGAATGTTTAATTGATTTTCATAGGTTCATAGGCTGGTACTAGGCTATTGGCCCAAGGGCCTAAGTAAGCCTAGCCAACAAGGTTCCCTGGCTTACGCCACCAAAGAAAGTTAATTTCCTGTGCCCTGTCGAGCAGAAGAAGTGATCCCCGGGGTGTATTTCCTATTTCCCATCCACTCATCAATATTTTTCTTGAAGAGTGCTAATGAGGAACTTTGCTTGACATATTCTGTACTAAAGCCATTTTACTACAGTTCCTGTCATAATTTCACTTGTTGTCTCTGCTGCTTAAAAGCTTCATTTGGATGGTTTGACTGGAAAACTTGATATTGCATATTTTTCCTTTGGTGTTATGATTAGTTGAGTTGGTTGAATAGGATTACATAATTTTAAATGATTTTTTCATTTAAATCACAATTTTGGCACCATATGCTCAACATTTCTGAAAATATTTTTTCATATGTTTATGCTCTATTTCTTGTATAAAACTGCTTTATGCTGTTTCCTATAATTTCTTTCTGTTTTTTGATTTTTTTATAAAAATTGAGAGACTTTTGGCATGTATTTTTTACTTTGAACTATGTGTCTGAAACTACTGTCCTTTTATTGGTTGCAGTGCTTAGAATATGCAGAGATATACTGCTATTTAGAGGGAGAATAGTGGTATTTGATCATTTTTTGCTAGGCTGACTGTATTGCCCTGGTTAGTTTTTAGTCCCGTAACTTGATGGACTTATATACGGTGCCCCCCAACATTTATCCCTTGTGCACCTAAAAACACAGAAATAAATTAAGAAGTATGCCTCAGACCATGGCTTGTGACTCTGCAGTAGCCCTGGGCAGGCTATCTGACCACTCACCCTCTTTTACCCCGGTGTGTTGGAAGTACCATAATTGTGTGTGACATGAAGGTCAGACATGTCCTCTGGGACTCTGCCATTGTCTGGTTCCGGTATGGGAGAACCAAGCTTTTTAGGTCCATGGGAAACTGGGTACAGAATTTGTTGCCATTGCTGACACATCCCCCCAAAGGATTCTCCCACTAGTTTAGTGCATGAAAAAAAAGTCTGAAGACCCACCACATTGCATTGCAACAGCCTCCAACTGTGTTTTCAACTGAGCTGGTGGCCATGGCTAGATCCTTCATTCAGGACTTTAATTACGAGGTGCAAACCTGGGTTATGATTAACACTGGTACTTCCACCCCCATTCACCCACCCAAGGATCCTGATTTTGAAGGAGATCCAGAATCTGAGATTTGTAAAGAGTCAGTCTGACCAGTAAGCTTCCTCTGAGGATGAACAGGTTCAGAAATCCAGAGATGTTTCCTTTTCCCAAATGCTGACTAGCTTTGGGGATGCATTCAGTTGGAAGCAATCATTGGCTGTCCCCAAGATCAGCAGGAAATATGAATGTTTGGATTATGAATCCCTAGACGTGGTGACCTTCCGTATGTTGATTCTAGCATTGGAGGATGTTTTAAGAAAGCTTGTAATTCTCTACTGAATGTGTCTCTGCCTTAAAAAGTGTTAAATTCAGGGTGTGCTCGGCCACACATGGCCTCCAAGCCACCTTGTCTGCATTCCCTGCTTCAGTGTCCCCAGTGATCTTTGCCAATAAAAAGACCATGCCTTCAACAAACTCAGTCCTTCAAAATAAACTAGCCAAGTAGCTATAATCTCAGGGAAAGAACTTGAAGCAGTTCAGCATGGTAGCTTTTAAAGTGTTTTAACTACTACTGTTTTATATGGAAGTTTGTGTTGAGATGTATGTGTAGTTTAGACGAGTTCGCTGCATCTTTACCTGCTGAGCAGAAAGACTATGTGAAATAGATTGTTTACATTGTTTCTCAAGTGTCTAAACATGCTTTAAAGAGTGTCTTGAAATGGACTGGTACTGTTTCTAGTAATGCAGCAATGTCGATTGTAAGGATGTATGGTTGGTTGTACAACCAAAACTTTTTTATGCGTTAAAAACATGAGATTATGAATGTTTCTGTTGATTCTAATAGTGTGTTTAGTACAGCAGGTAATCAGATCCTAAAGCACTGGGATGACAGAGGTAAACTGGTCATAGGAGGTTACTAGGCTAATCGCTCAGGGGCCTTTACAAGCCTAGCCAAGAGTTTATCCCCCCCAAAAAAACGCAATCAGCACTTGTTGCCCCTGTCAGTGAGGGACACAGGTGGAACCCCTTGGACAAATTTGTGGTTTCCCATCCACTCATCAAGGTTGCACTTGAAGATGGTCAGCAAGGTACTCTGTTTGACGTGCATGGGAAGTCTATTCCAGAGGTGGGGTAGCATCTGGGAGACAAACCTGTTTCTCCAGCAGGTTTTGTTGATGTTGCATATTTGATTCAGACCTTTCTAGCAGGTAATGCATGAGGAGTTAGACTTACAGATATGGAGCATCTCTAGTAGGGCAGGGTCCGAGATTGCCTTGTAGGCAAGACACAGATCACCTCTGAGTAATCTATATGATGCCAAGTAGAGTGATAGTGATTTGAGCCTGTCTGCATAGGACATGTGTTGGAGACCATGGATTCTCTTTGTGAGTTATTTCTGTGGCCTTTCCAGTTGGTGCATATGTTTGGAGAGGTACATACCAAATGAGGTGTTATATTCAGTTATTGGTCTAATGAGGGAGAAGTATAGAGAGGTAATAACCTCCTTTTTTCTGGATTCAATCCCTTTACTTATGAGATGAACCAAGTGAAACGCTTTTCTGACCCTTGCCTCTACATGATGGTTGAATGTGAGATTATCAACCTGAGTACACAGGTCTCTCACCACAAGTTGTGTGTTTAGGGGGTTGCCGTTGATGTGGTAATCAGTAGGGGCCGTGTTCCTGCTGAATGGTATGATGATACATTTTTTTGCATTTAGCTTGAGGCCATGACTTTGGTACCAGTCATTAGTTGCTGTGAGACCCTCTTGCAGTATGTTAACATCATTTGGGGAGTCAGTGACAGCACCCAACTTGCACTCATCTGCAAATTGGTCAATCATAGGCCTTTTGTCTTTGCCTGGACCTCTGAGAAGTAGATGCTAAACAGTAGGGGTCCCAGGACAGATTCCTGCAGAACTCCACTAGTGACAGGTCTGCTATTGGAGGTGGAGGTGCCTATTTTGACCTTGGGGGTCCTGTCAGTGAGCCAGTTGGCCGCCCACCTGATGAGATAGGGATTTACACCAAGTTATGTTAGCTTTTTGATGATGCCCACATGGGAGATTGTGTCAAAGACCTTGGCCAAGTCAAGCTAAACTGTATGTACTGACTTTCCCTCATCCAGGGGCTTGGTGAGGTCAAGTGCTTGGAGATTGCATATGCCCTTGTTTATGAAATCCATAATAATATGCTCCATGGTTTTACAGATCAGACTTGTCAAGATAATGGGGTGAGAGTTTCCAGGGTCGTTAGTAGCACTACCTTTGTGCAAGGGGATGACCATGGCAGTTCAGTGTGCTGGAATGAAGCCTGTACTTAGGCTTTGGTTGAATAGGGTGCTCAATGGCAAAGCTAGTTCTTGCTGGAGATGGTGCAGAATACAGCCTGGGATGCTATCAGGTCCCATGGAAGCTGTGTTCTTTGCCTTGGATAGGGCATTTGATGCAAATGATGTCTAAAGTGTTCCATACTCCCAAATTTCCACCAATAAGCAGGATAGGTTTGAGGGGGCCCAACAAATCGAAGTCCTAGTCAAACAAAAAAAAAGTCACCAAAAGGATGGCTGGATGAGAACTCCATCAAAAGTAATAAGAGAGGCTCCTTTCCAGAATAGAATAACCTCCCTTCCAACTTATGACTATGCCAAGGCTTGGCACCCATCTTTCTCAGATTCCTCTCTCAGTGTCCTGTTTGAAAGCTAGCTCTCAACAAGGTGGCCTGGCCATCACTGGATTCCAACAAATGGGGTGTTCAGCATTGTGGGCTAAGGTTACAGGTAGTAGTGGAAAGAACATCCTCCTCCATTCAGGACCCATCCTTTCTGAATACTTTTATCAAGTTCCCCAAGTTTAAGATACTCACCCCGCAGACAGTCTTTACTTTTCTGCCATACCACTGCTTTATGGTGACCCTGGACTTTAAGGATGCATGCCATCATATCCCCATTGCTCATCGCTTCAGGAGATATCCAAGATTTTATTGTATCTGGTTCACACTACCAGTTGTATACATTGCCCTTTGGGCTGTCAATTGTACCCTGAATGTTTACAAAATGCCTTGCTCTTGTACTGGCTCACAGCTGGACTCTTGTCATTCACATTTTTCTTACTTGGACAGCTTGCTGACTTGTGCAGAGTATCCAGGTGTTTGAAATCACTACAGCTAGGGTTCAAGTTGAATCTTTGGAAGTCATGCCTGACACACTTGCAAAGACTCATCTTCCTATGTTATTTAATTGACACCTTCAAAATAATGGCCTGTCTTTCAGAAGACAAGTTCCTGTGCTACCAGACAATGCTTCAGAAATTCTCCAGGAAGAACTTTGTCTTGGCAAGAGAATTCCTAAAAATTCTAAAACTGATGGTGTCCATGATTATCATAATAACCCTGGCCTTTCATCACATGAGGAAAATTCAATAGTATTTATGAAATTGTTGGACTCAGCACTTATATTCCCTAGAAGGTCAGTTGCCAGTGCTGAATTTTATCAAATGAGAGTTACAGTGGTGAAGAGCACAGTTGAGCATCAGTCCAGGGCTTCCCTTCTTCTCATCTACTCAGGCGCAATCTGTCCAGACAGATTTGTCTGACTTCACTTGGGGAGCTGTGTCAGTGGTAGTGCAAGTGCAAGCCACTTGGAGTCCCAAGTATGCATGGAAGCACATCAGTATCAAGGAAATGGTGGTAAGCCACACTGTGAAAGTCCTTCACCACCTATGGATTCTGGGTCCTCTTCTTGTGGTTACAGACAACACCACAGTAATGTACCTCAACAAACAAGGGGATACAATGTCTTACCATCTGTGCTAGTTAGCAGTGATGGCCTGTGGGCACCATTTACAGTATTCTCTGACTGTTCAGGTATCATATATCTTGTCGGGGCAAAACATGACAGACAGACTAAACAGATCTTGGCAGACCCGTACAAGAGGCAGCTCAAGACAGTGATGTTCCAGAGTCCAGCTCAGATGTGAGGAATGCCTCAAATGGATCTGTTTGCCTCCTTTCAAAACAGACAGAGAAATTCAGTTCCAGCCATCCTTACAGTCATATTTGGAGGAAAAACACAGTCTTTAAGATATACTCTTGTTCTCTTGGACAGGAATGCTCCTTGTGCATTTCCATCCATTCCACTGATTCACAAGGTATTTCTGTATATTCAGAAATGCCAAAGATCATTTTGGTGACCCCCTATTGGCCACAGCAATTTTGGTTCTCCCTTCTAATGGTATTGGTCGAGCAATTACCACATATTCCCACACTCTGGATTTTCTCAGACAGTCTCAGGAGTGGCAGGTGCACCCTGATTAGATGCAATTAACCTGGAGCTTTTCTCCGTGGGTTTCTGCTGAAAATGGGCACTAGCTCAGTCAGACCAACCTGGTCAACAAATGTAAAATAAATCAATTACAAGTGACAGCCTTAATGATTCAATCTTGACTCCAATTAGATACTTATTTCATGAGGATATGCACCAGGTGTTAACGGAGGCCAGAAAACCTACTACTAGAAAATCCTATGTTTACAAATGGCTAAGGTTTTCTGTTGTGGTGCCCAAATGGAAACAAAGGTTAACACCCCCCTGGTCTTGAAATATTTGTGTGAGTTATTTCAGGATGGCTTATTGAATGCATCTATTAACGTGCATTTAGTGGCCATCTCTACTTGTCTGCCTTTGGATCCTCCTCTTCTTCTCTTTTGGTAAAACAGTTCATGAAATGAGTATTGCATATGAGATCCCATCACAAGCAAATTCCATCTTCCTGGGATCTCAGCTGTGTTCTGGAAGAATTGATCTTACCTCTTATTGAACCTAAAGCTCAGGCAGATCTGAAGCACAGGGTCTAATTCAGTACACAGAATTTACACTTACCCAAATTGCAGATTCTGGAGATGACAACACCAAACATGCTATAAATCTTGATAGGCCGCGGTGGTGCAGCAGCTAGTGTTGTCACCTCACGGCAAGAAGTTTTCTGGTTCTATTCTCAGCTGGAGCACCTTCTGTGTGGAGTCTACATGTCCTCCCTGTGGTTGAGTGATGTTTAAAGACATGCAGGTAGGTCTGTGCATGAATGGGTGTGCCTTCATTGAAGGTTGGATGTCGGGCTGGCATCTTGGCACTGTAAAAATCTACTGCCATTCATAAGCAGACCAGTGTTCCACTGTGGTGACCCCTAGCCGGGAAAAGCCAAAAGACATTTCTTTTTACCAATCTTTTTTAATAGGGAATGGATACACTTGGTCAACATGGGGAAATGTGCCCTTTTCCCCACTGTAGTGAAATCCCAGAGTTGGTATATTTAGTTAGGGGAGTGTGGGAGGTGTAGCCCCCTCACATTGGGGGGACATAACCCCTCACCTGGGTGGGTTTAAAATACCTTGGCGTGTTATTTTGTTAAATGTTGACAAAATATATTTTTTCCCTGTAAAAAACGGTAATGTGATGGTTTGGCTTATTGCAATTTCAGTGTTGTCATCTCGGTAATCTGCAGTTTGTGTAAGTATAATTTCACTAACCCTCCTTCATGCCTAAAGTGGTATTAGAATTCACTCTGAATTAATCTAGCAATCTCTCTGTTCTTTTCAAAATCTAAGAATAAGGGAGAGAGAATACTTCATACCTTGGATATGTACCAGCAGGTCTAGCACTACTTTGACAGAACAAAACCATTCAGGAAGGCCAAAAGGCTTTTTATTTTTTACACAGGGTAAAAGAAGGAACAACCTGTGTCTAAGAAAACCATCATACTCTAGTTGTCCTCTGGTATTGTTTTTGTTACACCCACCTTTGCAAAGCATATCCAGGCAAGGTAATGGCACATTCCACCAGGTCCTTTTCTTCTTCTGTGGCATATTGGAAAGGAGTGACCTCTAGAAGCATTCTAGAAGCAGCAATGTGGTCCTCTGTCCATACCTTTGTTAAGACGTATAAGCTATATGCCTTTTCTAGATCCAGAGTAGGCTTCACTAGGACCATTCTCAAGGGCTGTAGTACCCCTATCTGTCCTTCCTCCAAGTTAGGTAAACCTTGGGAATCTATCTGAATGCCAGTAAGGCAGGGTGCTTGTTGAACATATCGCAGTTGTGTAAGTCCTACTTACCTGTAACAGTAGATGTTTGTAGAATACATTGCCTTACTGGCAGACCCCGCCTATCATCCCACTTTTTGGGTGTGCATAGTTGTTTTTATTTGGAAAAAACACCACAGATTCAAAGGAAAACACAGAAGTGGCTTTGATCCATCTTTATTCACTCCATCCTGGTACCTCAGCTGTTCGCCTTCAATGGGACACACCTTAACATTTTTGGTATACTTTTATACATACATCAATTAACTAATTAAGCAATTAATTATTTCAGACATTTTAACTCTTTCAACACTGAAACATATTCCAGGGAAAGAAATACAGTCATTTTTAACCATTTGATACTCATTTTTTGCTTAATATACAAAATTTCTAACATTTATTACAAAAATATAATCATAGAATTAATACTCCAAATTTACAAGAATAATAAATTTCATTTATACAATAAATTATTTTCATTCAAAAATTATTTTCATTCAAAAATGTGATATAAATATAACATCCTATAAATCACTTAAGCTTATTAAACATGGCAAAACTTCATTTTTATTATATACTAAGTTAACAAATATAAATAAAATTTCATTTAATCTCACTAGATCTCCAAATTCATTCCCCTAGGGAATAAAGTATGAAATTCAATAATCATCCTCTGTTCAAGCTTGTTTAGAGCTGCTTTAAAGTTTCCTGTGCATAAATGAGGCCTAGCTAATACACTAAACCTAAAACTGTCATTTTTACCATCATGTGTACTACAAAAATGTGCAGCTACAGGACTCTCCAGATTACCCCTCCTTATGTCACCCAAATGCTCCAGAATACGAATCTTAATCTTTCTGGTGGTTTGCCCAATATACCACTTTGGTGGAACACAGTCACAACCTAAAATGTATACAACACCAGATGACCTACAATCAAACCTCTCAAAAGCAGTGTACTTCTTTCCATTTATTTTCACCCCATGCATGTTTTTGATTTTATTGCAGACGGAACATTTCCCACAGCTATGCATTCCCACATTTCTAACAGCTTTAATTTCAAGTTTTCTGTTCAAAATTTCTTTTAAATTTGGATACCTTCTATATGAAAAAGTAATATGTTGTTTTTATTTGTGTTGGCATTGAGAGCTGTAGTGTGTGTGTGACTGTTTTTTGGTTTGGAACAGTAGATGTTCACAAAGGCTGTGTTTCCATATTCTCTGCTTGATGGATCCTAGAAAACTGAAAGGCTCCTGTCTATGGATCTGTAAGGCAGTCTCTGTACTGCCAGATGATTGGTCCATCACATCCGCAGACAGGCAACGGGAGGGACTGTAAGCTTTAGTAGATGCCACAGGTGGGTAGCAGGGCACTACTACCTGAATGCCAGTAAGGCAGTGTGTTCTAGAAACATCCACTGTTACAGGTAAGTAGGACTTCCATAACTGAATTTTAATCATACATAGTAGATGTTAAGGTTCCTTGAATCATCCAGCAAGCTGAGATATGTGGACATGGGTGCAGAATGTGCCACTATTACAGCACATACACTAACAGACACCAAAAGACACAATTTTACAAACGTTTTGACAGAAAAGGATGTCAAATGTGCTGCAGCTACACTTTCTCTTTTAGAAATAAGCAGCTGTTTACTTGAGTTTTATTTATTTATTTTATTACTCACATAAGTGTGCTCAGCCATGGACTTTTCCCAACTGTGGCCTGAGCCAAAGGCAATGAGACAGTAGCAATTAATTCCAGTGAAAGATATCTTTATACTGCAACAGCACGTGCATGCTGAGGCAAATTTCACATAGCAGATTTTGTACATATTGAAAAGTGAACACACACACACACACACACACACACACACACACACACACACACACACACACACACACACACACACACACACATACTGTAGAAGAACAAAACAGATATGTATACACACAAGCATACACAAGAACATATGTATACGTATACCTGTATTTGTATTTATATAGATAGATATAGATGTATACTCATACTTATTCTGTTATAGGAGGGAAACCTGTCTTTCCCTAATACTATATATATTACTGTAAAATCAGCAGACATTGTATCTGCATCTATTATATACCTAATTTACTATGCTTCTGTTTGTATTAATACTAGGTGACTTATGTTTTTACTGTGCTTATTGTAATTACTATATAAAATTGTTATATCTTTACTACTATAATTATTATTGGCGCTTTCCTCCCAGGGCCTCCTCTGAAAATGGGCCACTAGCCCACTCATGTATATGTATATATTAATATATATATATATATATATATATATATATATATGGATCCATATCAGATCCACGAAACCACACTTTCCCGATGACCAAATCACCGAGACTACATTCCCGATACCACACATCCCCGACAATGTTAAGTATAAGAATTACGGAATGGAATGTATTTCCGTTTCCGCAATGCAACTAAAAAACAAAAAGTATCATGATTATAGCAGGGGGGCAAGCCCCCCAGCACGCCCACACCCCCCTACTTAAATATACCAACTCCGATATCAAAATTTGGAACGGCAATTGCACAATGCCGAACCAAAACTACGAAAATGTACTCACCGATCTCTTCATAATGTCGGAAATCATCATCGCGACAGTCCCATTCACAACACTGAACTTTCAGAATTGAAAGTCAGTATTAGCGTCAATGCACCCCCCCCCACACCCCCTGCAACTTAAATACCAACTCCGAGTTTGCACTACAATGAGGAAAATGGGAAATTCCCCACTCCAGACTGTATTAGATCCACAATGCCGAACTCATAATAACGAATTCAGCTCTATACTGCAGTTCGGCATTGCGGACCTTGAGTGCCATGATTTTGAACAAGTGGCAGTCGTAAAACTGCCATTCCACATTTTGATTGCAAGCCATATATGCTATATATATATATATCTATATATATATATATATATATATATATATATATATATATATATATATATATATAAAGTGTACACCCTTGTTAAAATGCCAGGTTTTTGTGATTAAAAAATGAGACCACAATAAATAATTTCAAAACTTTTCCCACCTTTAAAGTGACCTATAACATGTACAATTCAATTAAAAAACAAACAAATCTGTTAGGGGAAAAAAATATAAAAAATAAAAAATGACAATAAGCCAGTTGCATAAGTGTGCACATACTTAAACTAATGCTTTGTTGAAGCACCTTTTGATTTAATTACAGCATTCAGTCTTGTTGGGTAGGAGTCTATCAGCATGGCACATCTTGACTTGGTAATATTTCCCCTATCTTCCTTACAAAAGCACTCCAAATCTGTTAGATTGCGAGGGCATCTCTTGTGCACAGCCCTCTTCAGGTGACCCTACAGATTTTCTAATGGATTTAGGTCTGGGCTCTGGCTGGGCCATTCCAAAACTTTAATTTTCTTCTGTTGAAGTCATTCTTTTATTGACTGGGATGTATGCTTGGGGTCATTGTAGTGCTGAAAGGTGAAATTCCTTTTCATCTTCAGCTTTCTGGCAGATGCCTGAAGGGTTTGGGCCAAAAGACTAAAGCCCCAGTTCCAGCTGAAGAAAAGCAATCCCAAAGCATGATACTGCCACCACCATGCTTCACTGTGAGGATGGTGTTCTTTTGGTGATGTGAAGTGTTGTTTTTGTGCCAAACATACCTTTTCAAATTGTAGCCAAAAAGTTCAGCCTTGGTCTCATCAGACCATAAGACATTTTCCCACATGCTTTTGGGAGACTTGATGTATTGTTTTGCAAATTTTAGCCAGGCCTGGATGTTTTTCTGTGTAAGAAAAGGCTTCTGTCTTGCAACCTTACCCAATAGCCCAGACATATGGAGAATATGGGAGACTGTTGTCACATGCAGTACTTGCAAGAAATTTCTGCAGCTCCTTCAGTGTTGCTGTAGGTCTCATGGCAGCCTCCCTGACCAGTTTTCGTCCTGTCTTTTCATCAGTTTTTTACGGACGTCCAGTTCTTTGCAACGTAACTGTTGTCCCATATTTTCTCCACTTTTTCATGATTGCCTTCACTGTGTTCCACGGTATATCCAATGCTGTGGATATTTTTTTCCCTTCTCCTGACTGATACTTTTCAACAATGAGATCTCTTTGATGGTTTGTAAGCTCTCTGTGAACGATGACGTTTGCAGTAACAGGCAAACAACACTTATGCAACCAGCTTATTGTATGTTTTTTATTTTTTTTATTTTTTATATTTTTTTCCCTAACAGATTGTTTTGTTTTTCAATTGAATTGTACGGGTTGTAGGTCACATTAAAGGTGGGAAAAGTTTTGAAATTATTTTTTGTGGTGTCATTTTTTTATATCACAAAAACCTGGCATTTTAATAGGGGTGTGTAAACCTTTTATATATATATATATATATATATATATATATATATATATATATATATATATATATATATACACAGTATAATCCCACTATACCAGACTTCAAGGGACCTGGCAAAGTAGTCCATTATATCAAATGTCTGCTATATTCAGAGGTGGTTTTGCCATGCACAAGGATATACTTACAGGGCTCCTTGCTATGATGCTGCACCCTAGCAGCTATAGTAGGTCAATGTCAGCCTGTACAGGTATGAGGGCATCCATTTATGATGTCCACACAGAGGCAAGATGGTAGGACCAGTGTGGACATGTGGACAGGGGGAGGAGTCCAAAAATGTCAACAAACTGTGGATGTCATCAGTGGATGCCCCCTACCTCACCCATATCAGGAAACATTATAGTAATAGCTGACTATCTGGAGTTAGTCCTAACTACAGCAATGTGAATCAACTGAAAATATTGCACTTCTTATTGTACTACACACACACACACACACACACACACACACACACACACACACACACACACACACACACACACAGACACACACACACACACACACACACACGCACACACACACACACACACACACACACACACACACACACACACACACACACACACACACACACACACACACACACACTCACACACACACACTCACACACACACACACACACACACACACACACACACACACACACACACACACACACACACACACACACACACACACACACACACTCCACTGGTAAAAAAGTGTTAACAATGCCAAGTGGCATTCTACATCTAAAGACTTGCACTAAAATGACTTGTCATCAAGATATAATATTTTTACACGTACATTGTTGAAATGTATTACTGAGAAGCAAAGTAATTAATCAGTTTCTTCTGCACTGCATGTCTTTCTCCTGCTTTTCCCACATGTGCATCTAATTTGGCAATACAAGTCATCAGGAAAACTGACTCACTCGGTATTATGTTCCATGTAATGTCATGTTGCAAAATTGTCGGTGCCATGTTTGCTTCACATGTTGATGGTGGAGGAGTCACTGGAACGTCATCATCACTGGATTCGTCATCTCTTTGTGCACAATAGACACCTGCAGACTTTGTCTTAATTTCTGCTATAATCCCCTGGTCAGTTAGTGCAGACTCTGCAACTGCAGATCAACTACAAGAAATTCTTCCAACTATGTAGTCTGGTCCAGGAAGTGTGGTTCTATCAGTCATTCAAAAATGTTGCCACGGTCATGGGCAGATGATGCTGTAGAGCTGGATGGTTTTGGATGATCATCTGTGGCCTCAGTAGTAGTATTGGATGGTTCTGGATGATCATCTGTGGCCTCAGTAGTAGTATTGGATGGTTCTGGATGATCATCTGTGGCCTCAGTAGTAGTATTGGATGGTTCTGGATGATCATCTGTGGCCTCAGTAGTAGTATTGGATGTTTCTGGATGATCATCTGTGGCCTCAGTAGTAGTATTGGATGGTTCTGGATGATCATCTGTGGCCTCAGTAGTAGTATTGGATGGTTCTGGATGATCATCTATGGACTCAGTAGTAGTATTGGATGGTTCTGAATGATCATCTGTGGCCTCAGTAGTAGTATTGGATGGTTCTGGATGATCATCTGTGGCCTCAGTAGTAGTATTGGATGGTTCTGGATGATCATCTGTGGCCTCAGTATTAGTATTGGATGGTTCTGGATGATCATCTGTGGCCTCAGTAGTAGTATTGGATGGTTCTGGACGATCATCTGTGGCCTCAGTAGTAGTATTGGATGGTTCTGGATGATCACCTGTGGCCTCAGTAGTAGTATTGGATGGTTCTGGATGATCATCTGTGGCCTCGGTAGTAGTATTGGATGGTTCTGGATGATCATCTGTGGTCTCAGTAGTAGTATTGGATGGTTCTGGATGATCATCTGTGGTCTCAGTAGTAGTATTGGATGGTTCTGGATGATCATCTGTGGCCTCAGTAGTAGTATCAGATAGAATGCTTTTGATAAACCCCGCCTTCTTAAAACAATTGCTGACTGTAGTAGTTATTATTTCATTCTCCCAAACTGAACATGCCCAATGCCGACTCTGGAGTTTATGAACTGCATAATTGTCCAGATCGTTGTTCTCAATGACCATGATTAGTTTCCCCAAAAGTCACTTTCTTCACAGAACTTTAAAGTTCTGGATAATTCCCATGTTACATGGCTGTAACTGGCTGATACAGTTGGGTGGCAGAAACTCCAGTTGTATTGCTTTAAGCTGTTCAGCAACAGCTGGATCATGTGCACTATAGTTATCAATGATCATTGGTACATGTTGTTTTTCCTTGATAAGTTTTCTGTCCAGTCCTACCAGCCACTCACTGAACAGATTGCCAGTCATCCATGCTTTGCAGATGCTTCTGTACTGCAGTAGCATTGACTTCACACATTTGAAACAATGTGGCTTGGCAAACTTATCGATAGCTAGCAGTGGTAGCTTTTCATATCCATCCATATTCAAAGCAAACAATAAAGTAAGATTGTGTTTACTTCTCTTGCCATGATGTAAACTGTCGCCGTTGAATGTCATTGTGCAGCCTGGCAGCAGCTTAAAGAACAAACCTATTTCATCTGAACTGAAGATGTTACATTTGTCATATTGGTCTAGCAGCTGTGGTAGTTTATTTTGCAGCCGGTCCTTGGCTAATTCTTGTGGTACAGATGCCGAGTCTCAACTCAAAATGCAGAAGATAACAGCTTGGGATTTCCTAAACTGATCCAACCACCCATCATTGCAGTTGAAGTCACATTCCCCAAGTTCACAGGCAAAACTAGCTGCCTTCCCTTTCAGTATTGCACCAGACACAGGAGCACCAACTGAATGCACTTGCTTTAACCAAAGGAGAAGAGCCTCTTCAGCATCATCATATGTAGACTTGCGCATTTTCTTGCTACTGTCAGCAAACTACTGGGATGATTTGTGTTTCTCACGGTTAATCCAAATATCACTGTCGACTTACTAAGACCATACTCATGTACAATGTCAGCCTGTGATTTTTTATTTTCTAATTAAACAGCAATTGACATTTTAAGTCTAGAGTTAGCAGACATCTCCACCATTTTACACAAAACAGCACAGCAGCACAACTAAAACTGCAGCGTCTAACTTAAGGGGTATTACGAGGCCCTTTGTTTGGCAGTTAGTGCAGTGGATTAAGGCCATGAGCTAATTCTTGTCATCCAGGGTTTGATTGACATTGTCCTATTGTGTGACTGAGCAAAAAAGTTTAACCAGGCAGTGTTCTTAGATCACCCCTTAAAAGGGACACTGATGTCTAGTAGACTTACCCAGTTAAAAAATATATAAAATAAAAAAAGTCAGTTTGTGAGATTCTTGCATGCAGTGGTCCTTTAAAGGGTAATATTTAAGGATGGCATCAGCTGTATAATATGTTGCTCAAACCAACTGGGGACTTGGTAAGTAATGTAAGAAGGAGAATGTAAGAAAGTACAGG
The DNA here is from genome assembly GCF_019279795.1 of Protopterus annectens. NCBI lineage: Eukaryota > Metazoa > Chordata > Ceratodontiformes > Protopteridae > Protopterus > Protopterus annectens. The sequence continues at coordinate 1,067,042,210 of NC_056733.1, forward strand.
AAAGAGAGAATTATTTAATAGGCAGAGACATGCTACTTTGAATCTGAGAATACCATTACTGAACAACTGAAAATGCAGACTTACATATACTAAGCTGAGATTGCCATTTTTCAGAATGATCCCTTTTTACTGAGGTATGGAGATCTTGGAGTTTGTATATGTATGTTTGGGGAGGTGGAGGAAACCTAGTGGTGCAGGGGGCATGCTTCCTGTAAAAAGCTATGCCATCTTAGCGTATTTTCTGATTTAATTTTTGTAATTCCAGGGTTTGATCGTATGAGTCTTGGAATCACAGTAAGGTGCATGATATAACTGATATAATGCAGTGGACAACAAAGGAGAAAAGGATTGTTGAGGAAACTGTAAGTGTATTGAGATTAAAATTACAGTAAAAGCCACATGATGTACGATATAAAAGGGGAGTGACAGGGTAAATCTTTTTTATGTTGACTTTTTTGACAGGGTTGGTTTCTGACAGTCTTGTAATCAAAAACTTAAGAATGATTAATCGTCTTCCATATGAAAGGCTTGTGAGAAATCAAAAACAAAGGTTAGGAATAAACAATATTCTTATGTGATTCTTAAGACTGTGTGTGTGGAATTCAAAAGTGGTGACATACAAGGATAGTAGTTTAGTACAGTGTCTGCATTACAATATGTTTATTGACATAAACTGAAATTTGATAAGCAGTGTTACATCGCTATGATAATACAATGGAAGTGCAATAGATAAATGGGCTCTTGGAGGAGAGATCGTTTAAAATAAATGGGAGATAAAAATACACGCAAAAGTGGAATGGGTAATGTATAGAAAGGAAGCATTAATGTGAGAGTTTTAAGAGAAAGTCATTTTAGCATGTATAGTAAATAAAAAACACAGTATGAGGTTAGCAATAAAGGCTCTCAGTGCAATATTAGCAATTATGTACAGGGAATGAGTACCACTAGATATGAGGGAATGGGAAGTATTGTTACAGGGAAATTAAGAATATTAAAACTTGTATAAAGTGATTAATGTCTGGTAACTTGTCATAATGGTAAGACATGAAACTAAGTTAGTTTGTACAGATTAATAAATAAAATGAATGATATGTTTTAAAATTAAAAAAAAAAGAAAAGATGTTGAAGGGGCAACAGGTGGTTAATGGCATTATTTAGTACACAATGAAGGAATGAAATCAAAGGGCTCCCAAGCACAGCAAAGCTTTAATGTAATGTAGAAAGTGAAGGTGTATACGTGGTGAGATGAGATTAAGGGTGATCTGCTTTGGGGGGATAAGGACATTTGGAAGTCTCATTAGTAACAGGACTTCTGTAGCCATCTTACTGGTGGAGGGAGACTGAAATATGACATTGGACACACACACACACACACACACACACACACACACACACACACACACACACACAAACACACATGCATACATGCACACACACGCACACACACACACACACGCACACACACTGTTGAACACTGGAAAGTTAGATTGTGTGCAAGTTTGATATTTGAACTTCTTGAATTTTTTGTATAGAGAAATCCAAGGTTGGTAGGGGAATGGGACTTGATTAATAAGCCAACCACAGCTGCATGGTTTACTGAGCAAAACAGTAAATGAAAGGAAGACAGAAGATCTTCTGTTTGTAAAGAAAAGACATCAGTGGAGCATAGAGGACAGCAACCAGTTGGAAGTATAAGATGCAGCTATTAAGTAGATGATTATAGTAGTGCAGATGGGGAAAATGTCGCAATAAAAATGAAAGTAGCATTGAAGGTGGATGGGGTAAGGGTCCATACATGGCATTAAAATAAGCAGAAAAAGAGGAGGGGAATATAATAGGAAGCAGTAAGAATTTTAATTCAGAATGTTAACACATTTACAGATTTACACATTTATGTTAACATATTTAAAGAGGATATATAGCGAATGGAGTGAAGAGAATGGGGGTCTGTGTTGTCCTTACAGGAGATGCACTTGATTTTATTCATTGATTGCAGTGAGAATTACTAATGTCAATTGGTTAAATGACTTCAAAAAATAATTGTTTCACATCATGATTTCTTGAATATAGTTATGAAGCAGGCAAAGTGGAACAATAAGCTAGGCACTAGAGATTTCTTACATATTTTTGTCAAATAATCATTTTCAGAAATTAACCCAGCCACTGGGGATGCACAAGCCAGTGCATTTCTTTGTGTCAGTCCCAAGCCCAGATAAATGGGGAGGGTTGCATTAGAAAGGGCATCCGGTGTAAAATTTTGCCAAATCATACATGCGGACAACAGTACAGATATACATACCGGATCGGTCGAGGCCTGTGTTAACAACGACCACCACCAGTACTGTTGGCCAACAGCGTGCTGGCAGAAATTGGGCTACTGTTGGCTGAAGGAGGAGAAGAGGGGGAAGGCATGCCTGAAGGCAGGTAAAGGCTAGGACTGTGATAGTGAGGGTCGGAACTTTGAATGTTGGCAGTATGACTGGTATAGGAAGAGAGCTAGATGATATGTTGGACCGAAGAAAGGTTGGTATATTGTGTATACAAGAGACCAGATGGAAGGGGAGCAAGGCTAGGTGAATCGGAGGCAGGTTCAGATTGTTTTATTATGGTGTGGATGGGAGGAGAAATGGCGTAGGGGTTATCCTGAAGGAACAGTATGGTAAGAGTGTTTTGGAGGTGAAAAGAGTGTCGGATAGAGTGATGTTTATGAAGCTGGAAATTGATGGTGTAATGATGAATGTTGTTAGTGCATATGCTCCACAAGTTGGATGTGCGATAGATGAGAAAGAAAAATTTTGGAGTGAGTTGGATGAAGTGGTGATGACTGTACCCAAGGGTGAGAGACTGGTGATTGGAGCAGATTTGAATGGGCATGTTGGTGAAGGGAACAGAGGGGATGAGGAAGTGATGGGTAGGTATGGTGTTAAGCAAAGGAATACAGAAGGTCAGATGGTAGTGGATTTTGTGAAAAGGATGAACATGGTTGTGGTGAACATGTATTTTAACAAGAGGGAGGAGCATAGGGTGACATACAAGAGTGGCGGAAGATGCACACAGGTGGATTATATCTTATGTAGGAGGGCCAGTCTGAAGGAGATTGGAGACTGTAAAGTGGTGGCAGGGGAAAGTGTAGTTAGGCAGCATAGGATGGTGGTTTGTAGGATGACATTGGTGATCAAGAAGAGGAGGAGGAGTGTGAGGGCAGCACCAAGGATCAAATGATGGAAATTCAAAAAAGGTAATTGTGAGGTGGAGTTCAGGGAAGAGTTAAGACAGGCACTGGGTGGCAGTGAAGAGTTACCAAATAGCTGTGTAACTACAGCAGAGCTAGTAAGGGAGATGGCTAGAAAGGTGCTTGGTATCACATCTGGAAAGAAGAAGGAGGACAAGGAGACCTGGTGGTGGAATGAAGAAGTACAGGAGAGTATACAGAGAAAGAGGTTGGTGAAGAAGAAGAAGTGGGATTGTCAGAGAGATGAATAAAGTAGACAGGAGTATAAGGAAATGAGGTGCATAGCAAAGAGAGAGGTGGTGAAGGCTAAGGATAAAGCGTATAAAGAGTTGTATGAAAGGTTGGACACTAAAGAGGGAGAAAAGGACCTGTACCGATTGGCTAGACAGAGGGACTGAGCTAGTAAAGATGTGCAGCAGGTAAGGGTGATAAAGGATAATGAGAGAAACGTACTCACAAGCAAGGAGAGTGTGTTGAGTGGATGGAAGGAGTACTTTGAGAGTCTGATGAATGAAGAGAATGAGAGGGAGAGAAGGTTGGATGATGTAGGGATAGTGAATCATGAAGTGCAATGGATTAGCAAGGAGGTAGTAAGGATAGCTATGAAGAGGATGAAGAATGGAAAGGCTGTTGGTCCAGATGACATACCCGTGGAAGCATGGAGGTGTTTAGGTGAAATGGCAGTGGAGTTTTTAACTAGATTGTTTAATGAAATCTTGGAAAGTGAGAGGATGCCTGAGGAATGGAGAAAAAGTGTTTTGGTACAGATTTTTAAGAATAAGGGCCATGTGCAGAACTGTAGTAACTACAGAGGGATTAAATTGATCAGTCACAGCATGAAGTTATGGGAAAGAGTAGTGGAAGCTAGGTTAAAAAGGGAGGTGATGATTAGTGATCAGCAGTATGGTTTCATGCCAGGAAAGAGCACTACAGATGCGATGTTTGCTCTAAGAGCGTTGATGGAGAAGTACAGAGAGGGTCAGAAGGAGTTGCACTGTGTCTTTGTGGACTTATAGAAAGCGTATGACAGGGTGCCTAGAGAGGAGTTGTGGTATTGTATGAGGAAGTCGGGAGTGTCAGAGAAGTATGTAAGAGTGGTACAGAATATGTATGAGGGTAGTGTGACAGCAGTGAGGTCTGTGGTGGGAGTGACGGATGCGTTTAAGGTGGAGGTGGGATTACATCAAGGATCAGCTCTCAGCCCTTTCTTATTTGCAATGGTGATGGACAGGTTGACAGACGAGATCAGACAGGAGTCTCCGTGGACTATGATGTTTACAGATGACATTGTGATCTGTAGTGAGAGTAGAGAACAGGTGGAGGAGACCCTGGAGAGGTGGAGATATGCTCTAGAGAGAAGAGGAATGAAGGTCAGTAGGACTAAGACAGAATATATGTGTGTGAATGAGAGGAAGGATAGAGGAATGGTGAGGATGCAGGGAGTAGAGGTGGCAAAGGTGAATGAGTTTAAGTACTTGGGATCAACAGTTCAGAGTAATGGTGAGTGTGGAAGAGAGGTGAAGAAGAGAGTACAGGCAGGATGGAGTGGGTGGAGAAGAGTATCAGGAGTAATTTGTGACAGACGAGTACCAGTGAGAGTGAAAGGGAAGGTCTACAAGAGGGCAGTGAGACCAGCTATGTTATATGGGTTAGAGACAGTGGCACTGATAAAAAGGCAGGAGTCAGAGCTTGACGTGGCAGAGTTGAAGATGTTAAGATTTGCACTGGGTGTGACGAGGATGGTCAGGATTAGGAATAAGTATATTAGAGGGTCAGCCCAGGTTGGAAGGTTTGGAGACAAAACCAAAGAGGCAAGATTACGTTGGTTTGGACATGTACTGAGGAGGGATGCAGAGCATATTGGGAAAAAGATGCTAAGGATGAAGCTGCCAGGTAACAGGAAAAGAGGAAGGCCTAAGCTAAGGTTTATGGATGTGGTGAGAGAGGAGATGCAGGTGGTTGGTGTGACAGAGCAAAATGCAGAGGACAGGAAGAAATGGAAACAGATGATCCGCTGTGGTGACCCCTAATGGGAGCAGCCGAAAGAAGATGAATCATTTTCAGAAATTGGGTGAAGAAGGCCATTCTGATGCCTTTGAATAAGTTGGCAGGAATCACAAATGAGAGCTAAAGTGACTGCAAAAAGAATTTCAAAGTATCTGTTCTAGTTATATGCAGGTAAGGCATTTGACAGAGAGGGGTAGATTAAAGGTATGTATGAGGGGGTCAAGGACCTACAGTGGAGATCTCATGGGCTAACCACAGTTAAAAAGGTATGATGAAGAAAATTAAAGAGACAATCGGGAATATGATGATACTAGGTTATGTTTGCAATCCATAGCAGTAAGAGGGTTATATTTTTCAAATACTCACATGGCCTTAAGGGTGCTAGCCATAACTACAGCCATAAAAGGTGGAGAGAGCTATCTTGAATATTTGAAATGAGGATACAAGGAAGAATGAGAGGGCAATAGGCTGAAGTTTAATTATGTTTAAGAAGTTTTGTGAAGCTACGCATGGAGTAGAAGAGGACCAGGAGGGATCAGAAGCCTGGTGTGGGAATATTTCCAGCAGTTACTGTTGCTACAATTCAGTACAAAGCAAAAGGGACAAATTATGGCTGCAGTAACTACAAATGAGGTGAATGAGGCTATTGAGAAGCAAGTGGAATGAGAGACACAAGGAACTGATGAAATTCCTAGTGAAGTTTAGAAATCGGAAAGGATGTGATCTGGCTGCAGTTAATGAATAAGATACTGGAAATACACAAGACTCTCAGCTCACAGAGGAGGGGGTAATAGCAGCAACACTGACGGAGGGGGATAACCCTCTTTTCCTTCTTCATACAGACAAAGAAAACTACCAAGTTTTTGTGGATGTTGTAACAGGCAGATTGGTCAGCTTGGTTTTAGTACCGATACATCTAGATCAGTACAAGTTTGTGGGAGGGAGAAGAACTTTTGACAGCCTTGTGATAATTAATATAATAATTCAAGATGGTCAAAGTAAGGGAGTTTCATGAGCTAGAAGTTGTCTTGATGCTAAAAAGGCATTCAGTAGGTCTGATTTGGGAGTATTTACCTATATTTCTGGTAAAAGTGAAGTGTGCAGAGAAGTTGTGTCCTAATTAAAGGACATTTACCCGCAATCCAAGGCACAAGTGTAGATATTGTGAAGTTTATAGTCAAGTGGCAGGGAACAGACCAACAGCAGGCCCTGCAGAATGGCTTACTCTTCCATCCCATAGGCTGTTTGCAGGTCCACAGTAACTACCTGGTTGGAAGGAGGAGTGCATGCTCCCACACATACTTCCTGTTTCACAGGCTCAGCAGAAAAGCTCCTGGCTTACACAATGTAAGACGGCATGGCCTTGTAAAAGCAGATGATACCCCAGTCACTTTAAATTATACCAATGCCATATGCTACTCAACCTCCCTCCCCAGAAATGAGCAAGTTGGCATTAGCCACACAAGTTCACCCCCTCAACCAGTCCCTCAAATGTTCATCCTACTAACTACATATGAGTGGGTCACCCAAGCTGCAGCCAGGGCTTCAGCCCTCTATGCCATGCGGCCAGGCTGTCTTTTTTTGGAAGCTGTGTCCCAGTTTAGTCTGCTCCTGGAAAATAAACCTTTTCACTATTGAACACTATGCTGCCATAAATCAGGCACATAACTGTTATTGTGAGTTCTTGCTGATTAGGCAGCAATTAGTAGCTGGATGTGAGTTTATTTATTTATATTTGTTAATCAGCATAGATCATTGATCTACACAGACCCTTTCAGACTCAGCCCAGGAGCATTGTCTGGTTAAATGACTTGCTCAGAGTCTCACAGCAGTGAATCATCACATGAAGGAATCAAACCCTGGACTGTAGAAAGCAGCTCATTAACAGCTCATAGCTTTAATCCCTTGCACTAATGACCAGACTAAGTGCTGCAGTGAGACCACAAGTGTGAACACAGTTACAGCTATTACACCCTGGCCATTTTCTATAATGTTTATACGTTTAATTTTATTTTGCTAAAGAAGTATACCACTGATCTCACAGGACCACTTTCAGGATACTACTGATCTCACAGGACCACTTTCAGGATACCACTGATCTCACAGGACCACTTTCAGGATACTACTGATCTCACAGGACAACTTTCAGGACCAGCTAATGGAGAAAAAAACTAAGAAGAGACTAAAAATATATATTTTTTATGCAAACCTGAAAGAGAAAGTGCAACAAACTAGTTAGTGACTACATATGTCTTCTGTATCATGTTTGGTACAGTGCACAGATGTATATGTGTTTAAAAATAGTTCTTTAACGCTCTACTACTGCTTTCATTTAGTACGTTAAGTATACTAAGAGTGTCCTCTTTGCATAATAATGGCAACATAATAATTTAACAAGTAATACCTCTGTGGTTTGCAACTTTTTAACAGCTTCTTCAACTTTGTCTTCTCTGGACTGTTTTTCCTGAAATGTCACAGAAAAATGTTCATATCAGTAATACTTTTTATTAACATCATTATATAAACAATACAATTTAAAAGCTAGTTTGTTTGTTAGAAAATTTTAACTTGGGATGGTAGGTAGAATCATGGATAAAAGGACAACCTTCTCATCCCCTGCTGCACTCAATGGTTGTAGTCTGTGCTTTCAACAGGCAATCATTTTCTAACCAAATAAAGAAAATGCAGAAGTAAATAAAGGCTGGGAGTTATAAATGAGAATTTCACATCTGTGCAGTGCTAAATTTTAAGACTCCCATAGTTCGACATGACCCATAGTTGTTTGGATATGAATCAATTAGTAAGGCCACAATACAAAGAAAAAGTGGCATTAGACATATATAGTGGAAGAATTGGACTATCAAAGTGTGCATGACTGGAGTGGTTGACTTCACAGAAAGCATGCTAGAGTGTGTGCACAGGGCTGTTCATGCTCATGTGGGCAATAAAGTACCTTATTACTTCCACATGTACAGTGGGAGACAGGTCAGCACAGCAACGTGTCAACACAGTTCATCAGCATATAGGAAAGTAAAAAACGGGAATAGCAAACAGAAAAAAAAAGCTGTACAATGCAGCAATGCACATGATATACATTCTCTCCCCTGGGAGGGATATCATGTCTTCTGAGGTATGTAGTGCAGTAGTGGACATGGTATACACACCTCATTCCTTGGAGAACATTCCTGCCTTCTGAGCTATATAGTGCAGTAGTGTAAATGCCATACACCCCAACCCTGGGAGGGCATTCCTACCTCCTGAGGGATATAGTGCAGTGATATATATGACATAAAAACTCTGCCCCTTAGATTGTATTCCTGGCTCCTGATGCATGCAGTGCAGAAGGACAAATTGTATATATTCTCCATCCTTGGGGTGGGCTTTCTTTCCTCCCAAGGCATACAGTGCAGTAGTGTACATGGCATACATACCCCACCCCTGGGAGGACAATTCTGCCAACTGAGTGATATAGTGCAGTAGTATACATTGTATACACACTCCAACCCTGGGAGAGGCAGTAGTTTACATGACATACACAACCAATTCCTGGGAGGAGTTTCCTGCCTCCTTAGGCATACATTGCAGTAGTGTAAATGGCATACAAACCCTGGCCCTCAGTGTGTATTCCAAGCTCCTGAGGCACACTGTGCAGTACTGGCAAATGGTATATATTCCCCTTCCCTGGTAGAGGCTTTCCTGCCTCCAGAGGCATACAGAGCAGTAGTGTTCATGACATGCATACTCCACTCATGGGAGGGCATTCCTGGTTCATGAGGTATCCAGTAGGGCACATGGTACACATTCTCCATCTCTGAAAGGGGCTTTCTTGCCTCCTGAGGAATACAGTGCAGTAGTGTAAATGGTATACACACCCTTCCCCTGGGTGGGATATTCCTACCTCCTAAGGCATACAGTACAGTGGTGCACATGGCATACACACCTTACCCCTGGGTGGGGCATTCCTGCCTCCTGAGGGACTCAGTACAGTAGTGTACATAGTATACACACACTGCCCCTGGGTGAGGTATTCCTACCTTCTGAGGGATACAGTGCAGCAGTATACATGGTATATACACCCTGCCCCTGTGAGAGTTAGTCCTACCTCCAGAGAGATACAGTGGAGTAGTTTACGTGATATACACACCCCACCCCTGGGAGGGGCATTCCTGACTCTTGAGGCATATACAGCAGTTGTGTAAATGGCATATACACCCCACTCCTGGGAGTGCATTTCTGGCTTCTGAGGCATACAGTGCAGTAGTGTAAATGGCATAAGCATCCTATCCCTAGGAGGGGCTTTCCTGCCTCTTGAGCCATATGGTGTAGTAGTACACATGGTATACACACCCCACTCCTGGGAGAGCATTCTTGGCCCCACTTTATGTGTCAAGAGCCGGGAATTTCACATCCCTGGGATGGCATACACGCCATGTTCTTGGGAGGTCATTCCTACTGCCTGAGGGATACAGTGCAGTACTGTACATGGGAGGGCATTCTTGTCAACTGAGACATTATTTTATGTTAATCCTTCACTTCTCAGCCACTGTAGAAAAAAAAAACAAAAAAAGGAAAAATACTGTACTCACAGTAAAACTGTCTGCCTGTAACCTCTGCTTCCCATTGACTAAACAGGTTTGGGTTTTGAGTGATGCTTGTACAAGTCGCTATAATGATGCCTGCACTGCTCACCTGAATAATTGATGCCAGTGGCATTGTTCATCATTCTGGCAAGCTGATGCAGGTATCAACTTTGTACAAACAGCCATCAAAAAGGTCTAGCAGAGGCACCTGGAAGTTCCTGTGGAAGAAAAACAGGAAAATCTTGCTCTTCTTCTGGCAATATATAAGAGATGTCATATTTCCAACAGCTACCATAGCCATAGTCACTCAGACAGGTTCACTGAAGTAACAAAATGATAGTAGTTTGTACAATGGTGCATGTTCGGACATCATGTGACATGGTTTGTAAGGCAGGAACATGCAGAATAGTGCAGCTTTGCTGATACCAGTGTGCATTATGGTAGTGATTCAGAGGCAGGTCGAACAAACATTAAATCAAGACTTTACTGCATTAGAACACTGGATTTTGAAACAGGCAATATAGGCATACAGAGAAAGGACAGGACACATTGTAATGTAACCTGGCATTAAACTAAACACAAAGGTTGCCAACAGTGTGGTCAGAGAAGAATAACTATATGAGGGTGTGTGAGCACACTGCAATGACATGACACTGTCATGTTTGCCTGAGGGTTGGGGCACACAAGTTTTATTTAGTTCAAATATATGACAGGGTGTACAACATAGGGTATTATGGCTACTGTTCTTCGGGTGAAGTATGGCAGTGCATATTTTATTTGCCTCTGTTTTTGTCCTTCTAGATGACCATCACAGTACCCTGTACCACTCCTCATTCTTTGGATCTACCGACTCTGTCCTGGCCTACTCCAGACTTGCACAAATAAGTATTAGGGCTGATAGGGAGAATGAGGTGTTCTAGTACCATGTCATGCTGCTTCAGGGTGGTTTTTTTTGCCAGTTTTCTTTGCACCCCATGCATCCACAGCAACATCCTGTGGTAGTATGTGTAGTGAGCATACCTTGCTGATCTGATGATTATTTTCACAAAGACAAAGCAATTGTACCACAATCTGACATCACACACAAGTTGAATAGCAAAAACAAGTTTTTAAAAAAAGCTTTTTCATTCCATATTCTGGTATTTCATCAGAATATGAAGTTCCACTATATGAAACGAAAGAGCTCAGTTTTTTTGTTATAAAACTTACTTTTTTGTTATTCATCTTGTGATGACAGGTCATGGAGGATTTCTTTCTTTTATTTTTTTTTTTTTTCGGATTTTGACTGTCCGTGTTGGTTTGGGTTCTCAGTCATTTTCAAATTTTCACAAAGAGCTGACATTGGAAAGCCTCCTCATCTACCCCTGGGAAGCAGCCTTCTCATAAGAAATCAAGACACATTGTGTGCCTCATAGACACATCCCTCCACTCCCAAGACAGATACACCCATCCTCTTTGGCAGCTCCTCAACCACTTGAGCTGCTAATGAAACCTGGAATGCCTGCATCATAGTCAGAGTTTTATCTCACTATGCCATGGCACTGGCTTGGCAATACATTTTGTAGTGAGCAAAGGAATTTACTGAGACCCATTTGAAAATGGAATCACAGGTGGGGGCATATCATCTCATAGCATGAGGATGCATCTTCCTCTGGGAAACTCAGTTATTAGAAAAGATAAATCTGAGGTATAATTTTACAAGGTAAACTGCAAGCCTGTTACCAAGGTAGAAATAAATGATGAGAGGATCTTCAAAATCATAAGCAAATTTGTAGGAAGCTGAGTATCACTATACAAGAAGAAAAAAACAACATGGCTGGGGAAGAGATCAGAATGGCATAGGAGGAGTCTGAGCAGGTCTGAAGGAACATCAGATGAGCAGTGCACATGGTGACACTAGTGTAAGTGCTGTCTGCCAATACTGTCACATATACTGCTTGCCCATGCAGTGCACATGGTGACACTATTGTAATGGCTGCTGCCTGCCCATGCAGTGTACATGGTGATACTATTGTAAGTGCTGCCTGCCTATACTGTCACAAGTACTGCTTGCCCATGCAGTGCACATAGAGACACTGTCATAAGTATTGCCTGCCCATGCAGTACATGCCTGCCTATACTGTCACAAGTACTGCTTGCCCATGCAGTGCACATAGTGACACTGTCATAAGTATCACCTGCCCATGCAGTACACATGGTGATGCTATTGTAAGTTCTGCTTGCCCATGCAGTGCACATGGTGACACTTTTGTCAGTGCTGCCTGCTCATACAGTGGACATGCTGACACTATTGTAAGGGCTGCCTGCCCATGCAGTGCACATGGTGACACTATTGCAAGTACTGCCTGCCCATGCAATGCACATGGTGACACTAACATAAGTGCTGCCTGCCTATACTATAACAAGTACTGCCTGCCTATGCAATACACATGGTGACACTACCATAAGAGCTTCCTGCTTATGTGGCACACATGGTGACACTGACATACTTACTGCCTGCCCATGCAGTGCACATAGTAACATTGTCATAAGTGCTGCCTGCCGATGCAGTGCATATGGTGACACTGTCATAAGAACTGCCTCCCCATACAGTACATATGGTGATGTTGTTGTAACACTGCTCGCCATGTAGTGCACATGGTGACATTATCATAAGTGCTGCCTGCCGATGCAGTGCACATGGAGACACTGTCATAAGAACTGCCTCCCCATGCAGCACATATGGTGATGCTGTTGTAAGTACTGCTTGTCCATGTAGTGCACATGATGACATTATCATAAGTGCTGCCTGCCGATGCAGTGCACATGGTGACACTGTCATAAGAACTGCCTCCCCATGCAGTACATATGGTGATGCTGTTGTAAGTACTGCTCGTCCATGTAGTGCACATGGTGACATCATAAGTGCTGCCTGTCCATGCAGTGCACATGGTGACACTGTCATAAGAACTGCATCCCCATGCAGTACATATGGTGATTCTGCTGTAAGTACTGCTTGTCCATGTAGTGCACATGATGACATTATCATAAGTGCTGCCTGCTGATGCAGTGCACATGGTGACACTGTAATAAGAACTGCCTCCCCATGCAGTGCATATGGTGATACTGTTGTAAGTACTGCTCATCCATGTAGTGCACATGGTGACATTATCCTAATTGCTGCCTGCCCATGCAGTGCACATGGTGACACTGTCATAAGAACTGCCTCCCCATGCAGTACATATGGGGATGCTGTTGTAAGTACTGCTCGTCTTTGTAGTGCACATGGTGACATTATCATAAGTGCTGCCTGCCCATGGTCTAGCTTAAAATAGGAGACACTGCACTGTGGAGTTCCACAGATGATTAAATAAGTGGTTCTGTACTCAGGCAATTGGATTAATTGTAGACTGGGTATTCACTTGGAGGAATACAAGTTTATGTTGGCATGGTTTCCTAATATATTTTTCAAAGGGGTAAAGTACATTCTTAGATGACTGGTTTATGTGTTTCATTAGCATATATTTAAAGTAGCTAAGGAAAGAGGCACAAAAGGTATCAGGCAATCCTGGCCTCTTTTGCACAGCATCAAAGTACATGATGTGCACAGCATCAAAGTACATAATGATGTGCACTGCATCAAAGTACATAATGATGTGCACAGCATCAGAGTACACAATGATGTGCACAGCATCAAAGTACATAATGATGTGCACAGCATCAAAGTACATAATGATGTACACAGCATCAAAGTGCATAATGATGTGCACAGCATCAAAGTACATAATGATGTGCACAGCATCAGAGTACATAATGATGTGCACAGCATCAAAGTACATAATGATGTGCACAGCATCAGAGTACATAATGATGTGCACTGCATCAAAGTACATAATGATGTGCACAGCATCAAAGTACATAATGATGTGCAATGCATCAAAGTACATAATTGTGTGCACAGCATCAGAATACGTAATGATGTGCGCAGCATCAAAGTACATAATGATGTGCACAGCATCAAAGTACATAATGATGTGCACAGCATCAGAGTACATAATGATGTGCACTGCATCAAAGTGCATAATGATGTGCACAGCATCAGAGTACATAATGATGTGCACAGCATCAGAGTACATAATGATGTGCACAGCATCAAAGTACATAATGATGTGCACAGCAGTAAAGTACATAATTATGTGCACAGCATCAAAGTACATAATGATGTGCACAGCATCAAAGTATATAATGATGTGCACAGCATCAAAGTACATAATGATGTGCACAGCATCAAAGTACATAATGATGTGCACAGCATCAAAGGACATAATGATGTACACAGTATCAGAGTACATAATGATGTGCACAGCAGTAAAGTACATAATGATGTGCACTGCATCAAAGTACATAATGATGTGCACAGCATCAAAGTACATAATGATGTGCACAGCATCAAAGTACATAATGATGTGCACAGCATCAGAGTACATAATGATGTACACAGCAGTAAAGTACATAATGATGTGCACAGCATCAAAGGACATAATGATGTGTACAGCATCAAAGTACATAATGATGTGCACTGCATCAAAGTACATAATGATGTGCACAGCATCAAAGTACATAATGATGTGCACAGCATCAAAGTACATAATGATGTGCACTGCATCAAAGTACATGATGTGCACAGCATCAGAGTACATAATGATGTGCACAGCATCAAAGTACATAATGATGTGCACAGCATCAAAGCACATAATGATGTGCACTGCATCAAAGTACATAATGATGTGCACAGCATCAAAGTACATAATGATGTGCACTGCATCAAAGTACATAATGATGTGCACAGCATCAGAGTACATAATGATGTGCACAGCATCAGAGTACATAATGATGTGCACAGCATCAAAGTACATAATGATGTGCACAGCAGTAAAGTACATAATGATGTGCACAGCATCAAAGTACATAATGATGTGCACAGCATCAAAGTATATAATGATGTGCACAGCATCAAAGTACATAATGATGTGCACAGCATAAAAGTACATAATAATGTGCACTGCATCAAAGTACATAATGATGTGCACAGCATCAAAGTACATAATGATGTGCACAGCAGTAAAGTACATAATGATGTGCACAGCATCAAAGTACATAATGATGTACCCAGCATCAAAGGACATAATGATGTACACAGCATCAAAGTACATAATGATGTGCACTGCATCAAAGTACATAATGATGTGCACAGCATCAAAGTACATAATGATGTGCACAGCATCAGAGTACATAATGATGTGCACAGCATCAAAGGACATAATGATGTGCACTGCATCAAAGTACATAATGATGTGCACAGCATCAAAGTGCATAATGATGTGCACAGCATCAAAGTACATAATGATGTGCACAGCATCAGAGTACATAATGATGTGCACAGCATCAAAGTACATAATGATGTGCACTGCATCAAAGTACATAATGATGTGCACAGCATCAGAGTACATAATGATGTGCACAGCATCAAAGTACATAATGATGTGCACAGCATCAGAGTACATAATGATGTGCACAGCATCAAAGTACATAATGATGTGCACAGCATCAAAGTACATAATGATGTGCACAGCATCAAAGTACATAATGATGTACACAGCATCAAAGTACATAATGATGTGCACAGCAGTAAAGTACATAATGATGTGCACTGCATCAAAGTACATAATGATGTAAATTCTGACCACAGGAAAAAAGATCAGGAAATAATAACTGATAAATATGGAAACCACAATAGTAAACTATATAGAGATATGGAAAAAAGGGCAACATGGGAGACAAATGGTGAGATATGAGTAGTACCAGAGCCCATGCTACAGTCAAAAATATGTATTATCATTATTATTATTAAACACCTTTATTGAATTATCACTTGTGACATAGGCAAATTTACATTTATATAAAAGTAATCAAACCGTATTAACAAGTTCATGTTGACAAACATTATACGTCACATATATTGCTATATATCATATAACCTAAGCAATATTACATACATTTTTCAATTCCTGACCTTTTTTAAACAAGAAACATCTCTATTAAACTATCACTTATGACAAAGGCAATCACACATTTTTATAAATTAAAACAAACCACACCGACACAATCCTAGTTGCAAGCATTTGACATCACAAACATACTGAAACTCTTCCAGTTGCAAATGTTATACACCACTTATAATCTACACAATCATTTTCAGTAAACCATTACATAGCTCATTTAAGTCCTGCCTTTTTTAAACTTCATTCATCCCCTGCATGTATTGTTCCCACAATTCTCATTTTTCCTATGTGGTTTGCTCCTGTCCTTTTCTAAAGATCTCAGTTCCAGTTGTTTTAACTCTGTTACTATATTCAGTGCCTCTAGTATAGTTGGTTTAGATTTTGATTTCCATTTTCTAGTAATTGCTTTTTTGGCAGCCACCATAATTAGACATAGCAAGGCTTTACCATGTCTAGGTAGTTCTGATTCTGTATCATAGCTCAGAAAAATCATCTCCCTCATCACACCAATTTGCCCATCCAGCATCCCCAACAGTGCATCCTGCAGGGAATCCTTAAAGTCCACCAACTCACCACAGTCCCAGAAAATATGTTCCCAATTACCACTTTCTTCCACGTTGCACCTCCAATGTTTGCTGTCTACCTGAGGAAAAAATCTCTGGAGTCTTCTTGGAGTATAAAAATATCTATGTAAACATTTCCAAGCAAAAATTGTAAATCTTTTAGATTTTGTTGCATATTTGGAAGACATACATATATCCTCCCATTGTTTTTTGTGAATTGCTTATCCAGTCTCTCTTCCCAATCCTTTTTAACTTCCTCTGATTTATTCTTTATTCTTATTATGCTCTACTGATTATTCCTTTTTTTAATGCTAGTCTTTCATTTAGGACACCCTATTTCTTTCTCTTTGCCTATACTCTGATATTAATCCTTGATAGGGAAGGCAATCTCTTACCTAGAGTCAAAACAAATTCTTGACGTCTTCCCATTCTATCATCTTTCCCTCTCTAGTTATTTGCTTTTAATACCTTCATTCCTTTGCCAGTTTTCTCCAATAAATTCCCACCCTCTCGTGCCTATTGTCTATACCCCTAATTGTTGTCATCCCTAGTGGCAGAATCTTCTTTCTCCATTCCCCTGTTGGTTTAGTTCTTAGGATAATTTCTGCTACTCTAAGGGTATAATATTCTGTATGATTATTGTTATTCTCCTTTAAGGCCTGCATCCAATATTCCAGTCTCTCCTTGTTTCTTTAGCTTCCCCCTTGTTTTATCATCATCCCTTTACACATTGAATTATAGTTTTCTGCGTGTGCTATGTTTGTTTGTGCCTTTTGGCTTTTCCCGGTTATGGGTCGCCACAGTGGAACTCCGGTCCGCTAATGATTGGCAGTTGATTTTTACATACCGGCTTGCCAGGCCTGACGCACAACCTTCAACGAAGGTACGCCCATTCACGCATGTCTCCACCCAGAAGACGCTCTAGATGAGAATTGAACCGGACAGCGTCTTACTGTGAGGCGACAACGTTACCGCAGCACCACCACCGCGGCTACGTGGGCTATGTACAGGAGCCTTAACTGTATAGCCCTGAAGCAACCCTTCAGTTTGGGTAATCACAATCCGCCCTGTTCTACTGGAAGAATCAATTTATCCCACTTTACTCTTGCCATATTCCCCTCCCAGATAAAGTCCTTCAGCACTTTATTAATTGCTATCCACAACTCCTCCTGTAGGTGGTAAAAATGTTTCCCTCCGACCTGTGTATAAGACTAAAGGGACTAAGAACATTTTAACTGCTTGTATCTTACTATTTATATCCATATAACAAAGCTTCCATTTTCTCAGTTTTTGTATTATATTTTCCTTATTCTCTTCCCACATATCCTTAGCTGCCACACCACTATCATTTTTAATCTATACTCTTAAATACTTCATTTTATCATGCCCCCATAAATATGGATATGGCTGAACCAATTCAAGTGTGGGTACATAATTTACCGCTATTTCCTTTGTTTTAGCTTCATTAATTTTGTATCCCAAAAGGATCTGAAACTGTCTCAACATGTTCCACAACACTGTAATGTCTCTTTCTGGTTTGGGCAGACATAAGATTATATCATCTGCAAATAGAGCCAGGTTTTCTTGACTATCATACCAATTATATCCATGAATTTCTGAGTCCCTTATTTGCTTTGCCAATGGTTCTAAATATAATGCAGATATCAAAGGGGAAAGAGGACACCCTTGCCTGATTCCTCTTCTCAAGCAGAAATTATCAGAGAGGAACCTACCCACTTTAGTTTTCCCCTCCAGTCCCTCATATATCCTAATCAACCTTATAATTTTTCAGGAAATGCAAATGCTTCCATTGCTCTACTCATATAGTCCCAGCTTATTGTGTCAAATGCTTCTTCTGCATCAAGACCCATCAACTACAACAACAATGGTATTTTCTTACATTCTGCTTCCCTCTGGATTATCAATATTCTGTTAATGTTGTCAAATGTTTGCCTACCCTCCACAAAATCACATTGATCCATATTGATCAATTTTGGTATTACTTTTGCCATTCTTTTAGCCATTATGGACATAAACACTTTATAATCCTGGTTTAGTATTGAAATGGGTCTGTATGAAGCTAGATCTATACCCTCTTTAAGTATTACAGCCACCACATCTTCCAGGATGCTGGTACTTCTCCTCCTTTTAAAATACTGTTAAACAAAACCGTCCAGATCATTATCATTTTTCCCTCCTAGCTTCCAAACCTCCACAGAAATACCATCTATTCCTGGGGACTTTCATGTAGATTAGTTATACATCACATTTTTATCTCATCCTCTCCTATCCTAACTGTTAGTAATTCAGCCTCATCCACCTCTAACATTGGCATATTTAATTCTTCCATAAACACTTCCATTTGTTTCTTTTCTTGATTTCATATTTGTCTGTTTTAAACAGACTTTCATAGAATATCTAAAATATTTCTAATAACTCTATAGGATCTCATGTTACCTTCCTTGTTATAGGCTCCCTAGGTTTGGCGACAGCCCTTTCTGCTTTCTGTTGTCTGAGTCATTATGCTAAAAGTTTTTGTGCTCTAGTGTTATTATAAAAAAA
Source organism: Protopterus annectens (assembly GCF_019279795.1). NCBI lineage: Eukaryota > Metazoa > Chordata > Ceratodontiformes > Protopteridae > Protopterus > Protopterus annectens. Next base: position 1,067,061,195 of record NC_056733.1, read on the forward strand.
AAAAAAAACAGTTGCTTAACAACACTCTTTCTAAGCTTGTTTATATTATTAAGGTAATCCCTTATTTTTGACTTAGCATTCTGCAGTTAATCCTCTTCTTGTTGTGTGAGATTCCCTCATTCCTCCTATTCTGCAATACTTTACCATTTGTCAGTCCCTCTAAATAATTCTTGTTACTTCTTAACCATAGCTCCCATTCTTTTATTTCTCCCCTATTTTTAAACTCTGTCTTAATTTTATCCCACTCTCTAGTTATATATTCAGCAGAAATTTCTATCCTGTGGAATAGCTCCTGAATAATCTCGGCTACTCTTCCTCTCTTTTCAAGAGATAGGTGGGAAGTGCCAGTGTATTATTTTTATTTCATTACCTTGTGTTTTTATTTTAGTTATTATTGGTACATGATCTGAAATAGTTCTTGGGTATATATGCACATGTTCCTGTGAAATATAAATTCTGTCTAACTTAGACCGGTTTTCATATTTTGGGGAATAATATGTAAATTCACTCTGAACTCCTATTATTGAATTCACATCTTCCATGCCAAATATTTTCATAAATTTCTTCAAAAATCTACCTTCTGTTATTATAATTTCACTTCTGGGCCTCCCTATACATCTTCACTGCTGCAAACCAAATTCCAGTCTTCACCTATAAGTAATATTCCTTGCTGAAAACTGATTATTTCTCCCAAAAATTTCTTAAGCTCCATTATAGCAGTTTTAAGTGGAATATAAATACATGCCAGTGTAATCCTCCTCCCTTGCCAGTAGCCCCTTAGCACTACAAATCTGCCATTAGTATCCTTTTTATCCTCTTCTGTCTCTATTAGAACTCCTCCTGCAATTAATATAAGCACTTGTCTTTTCCTTTGTCCCAGGTATTCTGCTGAATAACCATCCTGAAAACCTTTCCTTATCAAATTCACATGTTCATTTCTTTACAAGTGTGTCTTCTATTTGCTCTCCACATTTTAATTTGGTTCACTACTCTTTCTTTTTTGTATTTATCTGTGAGACCATTGACATTTAAAGACATTACAGAAAACATCATTGTATTAAAAAGTTATTATTTCCACCTTTTATGTATAACACCTTTTTTTGTTAAATGTCTAGTTCCAGCCTTTGTGTTACATGCATACACTGTTTGGCAGTTTGAACTTTTATACAGTTGTTTCTTGTCATATCCATTTGATCTAATGTCACATCTTTGAAAACATTTTGTTTTATTAAAAGCCCTCAAAAAATAGGGTCTATATTAGAACTCCGAACATTTGAAATGTTGGGTGTTCTAATATCGACCCGTTTTCAGCGAGCACTGAAAATATCAAAGAAACAGGAAACCAAATTATTTCCTAGGGAAAGAATTCGGTTGTCAGTTTCTGTTGCTTCGGTATTTTCAGCACTCTGGTGTAAAGTTATGGGTCGGGTTCAGGTAAGTGTGCGATTGTGTAGACATGTTGGTTAGGGCGGGTTAGGTGAGTTAGGGTTAGGGTGTGGGTCAGGTAACTGTGCGATTGTGTGGACGTGTGGGTTAGGGTGGATTAGGTGAGTTAGGGTTAGGGCGTGGGTCAGGTAAGTGTGCGATTGTGTGAATGTCTGTGTTAGGGCGGGTTAGGTGAGTTAGGGTTAGGGCGCGGGTGAGGTGACTGTGTGATAGTGATGGACCTTAGGGTTAGGGTTTGGGTTAAGGTAAGTGGATAGTTAGTGGTGTATGTATAGTTTAGTGTAGGGTTAGGTGTAAGAGTTTAGGTGTATGTGTGTGGATTGCTGTTTGCTTGGTGTGCTTGTGTTGTGTGTATGTGTTTTGTAACAGCAAATTTTTTCCCTAGGAAAAAATTTGCTGTTCTGAATGTTCGATGTTTTTTTTTTCAATTGCTAGAGTTCGATATTAGAACACTTGACATTTTGAATGTTTGGTGTTCTAATATAGACCTAAACAATACCCCCTAAAACCTATTAACTTAATACTAACACACAAAACTATGTATATCTTCAAATATTGAAGGTTTACCCTCCTAATAGGAACAAATGTCCCAAACTGACGGCCACACTTACAGACTTGAATTAACCCCAAATAAAGGTTATGTATGCTAAGACTGCATGGTGCAACTTGTGCTTCTACTAAGTGCTAACTGGTTTTGTCTTATCTTTATAGCTATCCCAGCAAGGAAAACCCCTGAATGCTTTCAGAGAACATTATCCCCTAGCCAGTTTCTCTCCCCCCCCCCCCAGCCAATCATGCTCCACCAGACTGTAACCAAGTTCTCTTTATCAGATTGCCTCTATGGAGACATGAGAATGAGACAGCCAATTTCTCATTATCAGGTTGTGTCCATGGAGACATGAGAATCAGACAGTCAGTTTCTCTTTATCAGATTGTTTCCATGGAGACATGAGGACCAGATATAGAATTGCTACTAAGCATGCATTCATGTGCTAGGAAAAAGCCTCATAATATTCAATATTCTTTTTATTTACTTTTTCTCAACACTTGTTACTAAATCGATCTAAGGGCCTTAATCCAGTCATTCCCCATGCAAGAATGAGAAAAAAACACATTATTTTTGTCATGCTGTTTTAACCAGGCCTTTTTTTTGCATTGCAGTGCTTATATTCTTAAAACTGAACAAACTGAACAAGAAGAGAGAAGAAGGGAGAAAGAAAAGAAAAGAAAAAAGAATATCAGGGCCTGTTTATAATCCTCAGTGCACTTAAAAATAACTGAGAAAACTTTATAGCATGCAAAGAAAACCATACACCACAAAATAGTACTATTAAGAAAAAATGTATTTTCTTTATTTACAGTTAACTTTCTCACCTCCCTTCCCTTCCTCAAAGCATTTTTGCAAACATTAATGACATGAAGTAAAGTATATGCTTTAGAGCTTCCCGCAAGTCCAACAAATTCTGAAAAGTCCAATATTTCCAGATTTTCTTGTTCTGTCATATTTCACAAATGTAATTATTACACTGTAATATCACATTAAGTTACTGGTCCACATTAAGTTACTGGTTTTATTACTGTTTATCTCCATCTCCCAAATCCTGTCTCTGATTCATTTCCAACACACTGTCAATTCTTCTAGTCAACTCTCATGCTCCCTTCCTTCTCTCCAACATTTTCCTTTGAAACACTGGAAAATGTTTCACAGGTACAGTCTCTCTGTGGTCTTTATTACTAGAAGAACAAGAAGCAGAATCTCTTTCTGTTTCACAACTCACTTTTTGTTGGACAAACGTTTGTATTTCCTCCTTAGCATGTACTTCATCAAAAATGATTTTGTCCCTCCAGGGAAGAATACCTTGAAGACAGCTGGGTACAACAGTTTGAATCTCACACCTGTGTCTCGACATTGTCTGAAAAGTTGAATAATTTTACTCCTCTTCTGCATGGTGTACAATGAGTAATCATTCTCCACAAACACTCTGCTGTCTCTCACTTTTGGTACTTTGTCATTCTGCCACAGTTTTGTCAGAATCAACTCCTTCTACTGGTAGGACTGCATTTTTGCTATTAAAAGTCTAGATTGTTTTCTCATCGTCAGGCTTGGAGCATACACACGATGTGCTCTTTCAACTAACAGCTTCTGCTGTGGAGTATCAGTCCAGCTTCTTACTTGTGCTTTCATAAAATTAATGCAGTCTGTTCCTTCCAGCTTCTCTGGTATAGCCGAAAATCTCAGGTTTTCCCCATGTCCTCTGTCCTCTAATTCTGTGATTTTTTGAAACATCTCTTACTGAGCAGTCTCATATGCAGACAGCCTTTTCTTCATTTCAACCTCTGATTTTTGCAGTTTTAGCACCTCATCTGTATATATATTTAAAGCTTTTTCCATTTTTCCAGCCTTTTGTTGTTTGTGTTTATATACTCCATCAGTGTTTCATTTATTTTAACCAGGTCTGTGTGCAGTGGTCGAATATCTTCCTGTAGGTTACTGTAAGTTGTGTGTGGAGGTTGCATTGCTTTTTGCTGAATAGCTGCAGAACTTTTCTGAGTCAGTGTTTGTTCCTCACTTTTTGTAGCTGATTTTTTCCAAGCCCTCTGTATTTCTTTTCTCCTGGCATCCAGACAGTACACTTACTAGCCAGTTACTGAAATTTAGCCATAAACAACAAGTCTATTGACCTTCTCTGCTGCATTTTTGTTTTCACACTAGGAGAGCTAGAATTAAGCTGTTACTCAATGTGCAGTAATCTTGGAATTCCCATTATTATTATTATTATTTTGTAAAGTGCTGCAGTAGCATTGTCGCCTCACAGTAAGACGTTGCCCTGTTCGATTCTCAGCTAAAGCGTCTTTTGTGTGAAGACATGCGTGAATGGGCATACCTTCATTAAAGGTTGTGCATCAGGGCTGGCAACTCAGCATGTAAAAATCTACTGCCAATCATTAGCAGACCGGAGTTCCGCTGTAGCGACCCCTAACCAGGAAAAGCCGAAAGACACAACAACATTGTTATTTTGTAAAGTGCATCTTAACACCCTGGTAGTAATACACACTATGCAAGATATTTATAGGCTGGGCAGAAAATAAACCAGGAAGAGACATGGCCTACATAATAAAAGTAAGTAAAGAGGGAAAGGGATACTATAAATCACATCAGCTACTGGAAATTATGGCACAGTTGACACACCTGTTGTATATTAACATCTTATTAGTAGAATCAAAAATGAAAAAAATTGCTAGTACACTGCTGATGGCAAGGAAAGGAGGAAGGTTTTGAGTTACTGTTGCTGCAGGACTGTTATGTGTCACAAGGTAATGGATATACCTTGGCTACACCTATGGCTAAGAGCAGGCTCATGCTTGATGTGCTAAAAAGCATATGTCTCAGACAGCTGGTATTAGAAATCACTTAAGCTCAGGAACTGACACTAGTGTTTCAAAATGGTTCCCTATTACGATGTCGCAGATGCAGGTTGTCAAATACATCTTTATCGAACAGTAAAGCACGAAAAGGCAAAATAGCGAAGCAGCGTTTCAGCGAATTCTTTCCCTGGGAAAGAATTTGTTTGGCCGCATACTCTACTTTGTCTTTTTGGCACTGTAGTGCGATCTCGGAGCTGGTATATCTAAGTAGGGAGGTTGTGAGGGGTGAAGCCGCCTCACGTTAAGTAGTGTTACTGTTTGTTTTAATTTTTGCTTTGGAACAGCGAATAATCGCTGTTTTGAAATTCGACATTGTAAGCTTTCGCTTACATGGGGGCGATTATCTGTCGTACATTCTTCTGAGCGTGCGGTGTGATAATATAGACCCTTTCAAAACAAATATGGAGAAAGAGTAGGGAAGATAGAAGTGGTGTTTTAACAATGGAAATGACAGAGATAAGGAACAAATGGATGGCTTTATGATTCACCATCATTTTAACTACAGAGATGGGTAAATGAGAATTGAGGGAATCCATACTTCACGCTGGTAACCTTTAACAACATGGGATGGTAACACAAGAAATATCCAGTAAACAGAAGTGAAAATGGTACGGAAAGAGAAAATTGCCATATAAGTATACCACTGTATGAAACAAACAGTCAACTTAAAAACAACCAAAAAGAGAACTGAGGCTTAAAAAATGGATGCATCAAACATGGAAAACTTTGAGCATTTTTTGACCTACAGAGAGTAGTAGGAATGCAGTAATATGTATATTTCACATAGTGAATATGGTATATGCAGATGTAACTGCTGCTTCCCAGTTCAGTAATATCCATTCAACAGTATCTGCAAACTATATTTCAGTTATACCATGTGCAAAGTAGTGCCTCCTTAACCCCCACTTAGTTCTTAATTTGGGGTTATGGGGGTACCAGACCCCTGACAAGCACTACTGAAGAAAATACAAATTACAGGAGGCATAAATTAGTATTAGTTAGCATTATAGTCTGATTAACCACACCTCAAAATAGATACATGGTCTGTTTATACTGTGTGCACACCACTGCAGTATATGCACATGGTAGCACACTGTTTAATATTCAGTAATTGGCTTTACACTGTGTGTAAAGCCGCCTAAACAAGGTAGACACTATAGTATGTGAATTACAGTACAAGCAGCTGAATTGCATGCTGTTCAACCAATCCAAGATGGAGAAGCCATTCAACAAGCTATAAAGCAACTGTGTAGCCTCAGTGCTGGTTTTCCCTGTGAACTCCAAAACCTACTGGAATACAACCATGGAAAGGAGTCTACACAGAAAAAAATGTTAGGGGCTGCTGTTCCTTAATTCATGTGTATGTGCAACAGGCTGACATCTATGTTGCTGCTGCTGCTAATAGACCACGGCCAAGAAGGAGAAGAGATTTCAGACCCCGGGTAACGTATCACAATCTACATGACATGGAAATTGTAGAGTGCTACAGGGTGCATGGAGACACACTATGGGAACTCTGCAACTTCTGTCATCCCTAACTCAGAGTCAAGGTAAACTGAGGGGAACCCATAGCAGTGGAGCTAATGGTATGTGTAGCAATTACAATTTTAGTTACAGGAACTGTTCAGAGACCAATAGGGGACAGTCTAATGGTGTCACAGGCATCAGCCTCCAGGATCCTCCATTAGTTCCTGAATGTTATGCTACAACATGCCATTAGCCACATATATTTTCCTTGTACTCCTGAGGACAGGGCCACAAATATGCAGGACGTCTACTCTGTAGCACACTGCCCTGAAGTACTGGGTGCCATAGATTGCATACATGTAGAAATTAAGGCACCACCTGGGGTACAGGGAAGGCTCTACATAAATAGAAAAGGCTCCACAAACACCAGAAAGGTAAACAAACCAATAAATCCAAAAAGATGGCTCACACCAGTTGCAGGCAAATTTTTTATTCAGAGCAGCAGTGAAAGCTTGTAAGCACTTTTGTCCCAAGTTTAAAAGTTTCCCAAGTTTCTGGCGTTTGTGGAGTGTGTTCTTTTGGGCTCACCAGATTAGCAGGGTGGATTAGGCCTCCTGCCTTTGCTTGGATTCTTTTTAATGGAAAATTTGGAGGAAACATCTTCAACAAATGGCACTACAGCTTCTATTGGGGACCTAACAGTTTTAATTCAGAGGCTACTGAACCTCATGGATCGTTTAAAGCATTCCACTCTTTCACAGTTAACTGTTCACCCTATGCCTTCTATTTTGGCTTCAACCGAGTTACAGATGAGTCCGGTCGGCACAAGTGGACTGCAGTTTTAAAGGGTTTCAGTTTCTGATTTACCACATACCAGTTCATAGGTCAGTGGTTCTTTTTCTCAAAATAACACTGGTAACAACAATATAGCTGCCAATGGTGCAAATGGTGTCACAGACTGTTTATTTCAATGGCTGGATAATAAATACTCAAGTGTGGAGGCAAGAAAGGATGACATAGACTATTCTCTCCTCAATAACTTGTCACAATTTGACAAAGTCCTGCTGAAAATAAAAAAAATTACAAATGGACAATACTTATTTCAGAGAGTGTTTAAGGAAGAAAGTAGTGCCTAAAGGGCTAGGTATACGGCGATATCCAAATATACACCTAGTTCTTCCTTTCACAAAGACCTAATTAAGCTCTTTGATCAGTTTGGGTTTGATTACATGAACATGGTAATCAAACATAATGATGAACAAATCATCATTCTGGGTCAAGAAGCAGAAAAACTTGATAAAAAGATCACACAGAACCCTTTGTTTCTAACCAACAGGTTTGATTAAGCCCATATATTTTGCTCCATTGAGGAGCAAATGAACACAATTAAGAACAGGAAAATAAAAAAGATTGCAAGGGATGAAAAAGACTATAATTCAAACTGTGCATACCCCCGCCCCCTCTCTCCCGGGAATGGACCTCTAAACAATGGACCACCAATAGTCAGGATTTGGATGTTAACTTTGGTGGCCAGGATAACTTCAACAATAATGGTGATGAGTCATTTTTAGGGGAAGACCAACCCGCTCCGAGAAGATTGGAATGGATAAGGAACCAGCAGAACCAGAGATCCTCATACCAAATGAGACAACAAATGGACAATTACCAGCAAGGGTGCAATGGAAGGAACAGGGAACATTATAGGGGTACATGGAGGGGGAAAAATGGGAGGAAGTAACGTCTGTACAAATTCTCTGCACAGAAATGTACATGTGAATTTATGTTACCTCCCTTATCAGTTCACTTGAACACAGAAGGGGACTTTAAGATGTATAATTACACAGATATGGACATTAATGTACACTTATGTAATGTGTTGTCTAAGGGTTTTACCTTTACCCCTAATAGGTCTGTTAATGTTGTGAATGCCATTGTGGATTTAAAACAATATGTTAGAAAACTTAATTTAAACATGCTATTCCAAGGTGTGGATAATATCATACACCCATCGAAGGTTTCTAGCACTTATAACCCTCCAGTTGTTCCCACCCTTGACACGTCTGAACGTGTGCGTGAGCTGGATATCAAAACCCACTGTGTAAATGCTAATAGGAACAAAGTTAAAAATAATTTATGTGCTGAAGAGATTATGGAACTAGACTATTTGTCTTCTAACACCAACCTAAGAGTAATGAAACCGGATAAAGGGGGTGGTGTTGTGTTTATGTGGAAGCATGACTATATGAGAAAAATGAGAGAAATTTTTGACACACCTACATACACTCATAGTTCCTTAAATGAGTTGAATGGTGCTTACTGTAGATTAGGGGTCACCTACAAGATCTGTTCATAGATGGCTTAATTAGTATTGAAGAACACCAATACTTATCTGCCAACTATCCGATTACCCTAACAATATTTGGTATTCCTAAGATCCACAAGGACATACACCAACCCCCTTTATGCTCCATTGTTGATGCTAGGGGTTCTATTACCCAACCATTGGCAAAATTCTGGATTTGGAAATTAAAGGTATTTTAAAATCTGAACCCCTACTTTGCATCGACTCTTGGGACTTTTTGAAGAAAATCAATTCAGTACAGTTTAACGAGCATTACACATTTATCACAATGGATGTTAAGGACCTTTATACTGTTATCCCACATGATGTGGGGACACAATGATTTTGTGAATACCTGACAGACAAAGGGATAAGTCAGGACAGAACCAACAGATTTGAACAGTTATTGGACATAATTCTGAGAAATAACTTCATTTTATTTGACAAGAACTATTATATCCAAAATGAAGGTGTGGCCATGGGTTCAGCATGTGGAGATATGTACGCTAACATTGTGATGTTACAATGGGAGAAAAAAAATCTTATTAAATCCCCATTTTTTTCCATTCTGTCACATGTACACTCATTTTCTGGACAACATTTTTATTCTTTGGGATGGTCCTAAACAGCAGATTAACCATTTTCTGGAATATATTAACAGTTCAACTTCTTTTTTAAGATTCACATACACCATCATTGAGACACAAATAGCCTATTTAGATGTATTACTTAAAAAAGACATAGTCAACAAGAGATTCACATGTGAGATCTACTGCAAAAGTACATACTCCAACAATTTCTTACACTTTACCAGCTGCCACCCTTTTACACAGAAAAGGGGCATTCTGAAAGGCCAATTTGTTAGAGTTGCCAGAATGACCTTACTAAAAGGGGCCTTTCTGGATGAATGTGACAACTTGTAGCATGTTTCTCAGAAGAGGTTATCCACAAAACCTAGTTGACAATATTAAAAATGAAGTCCTGGTCAAATGAGAGAGTGGCTACTTTACCCCCCTCCTGGACACAGAAGAGCCCTGTAGTGACCATTCCACCCCTAATTCCATCATGAGTGTTATAACTGAATCTACCTCAAATGTAGTTGTTTCAACGACAGAGACAAAGGACATTAGCTTGTTTAAATCTTTTCTTATTACTTTTTCAGTTGACGCCTACTCTATTAACAACTTGCTAGAAAAGAACTGGAAACTGCTAACAAATGAAACAGATTTGAGAACCATTTTGGGGAACAAACCTACTTGTGTTTTCCATAAAGGGCAGAACATGAAATCCCTATTAGAACACCAGGATAAACCACATAAGGCAGGTTATATGCACAAATGTGGTTCATGCAAGTTTTGCCCCTACATATTAGACAGAAATGAAATCACTATAAATGGCATGAAACTAAGGATTAAGGACAAATTCAACTGTAATTCCGACAAGGTATTTTACTGTGCCCTCTGTGAGTTTTGCCCATGTTTTTACATCGGCAAAATGGAGTGGAAACTTAAAAGTAGAGTAGGCGAACACCTTCGAAACATTAGGGACCATTGTGTAGTCAATGCTCTGGCAAAACACATTAATCAATGCATTGACCACAAATTCAAGTTTGTTGTGCTGGACGCCATATCCCCTTCATTAAGAGGAGGAGCCTCGCCTTTCCTGTTAGAAAAAGCTGAATTATTTTGGCAGATCAGGTTAGACTCCACACACTGGCCAGGCTTAAATGATCACTTATCTATATCTAGCCTTTTAAAGCTTAAGGCGTTAAATAGGTAAGGCATCCCTTTGTTCCCATATGTGGATGTTTATTATTTTATAACAACTCATGTGACTATGAACCCAGAATTAACTTAGAATACACGCATACACATGTTTACATCTAGATCCACTGACTTGAACCTATTGCATTTAGTGCAGTTTTATTTTATTATTTATTTTTTATTTTCAGTCTTGCCCATTTCAGTATGATGACATCATTAACTCATTCTCTCCAGTACAGCTCTTTTGATTGCATACCTTTAACTTCCAGTGGGTGTGGCTTGAGCCTTTAAAAAATTAAGTTATCACTTTACAGTTCTAATAAATACTCATTGACAGAGGTCAAATATGAATACAATTGTGTTTGCCATCATGTGCGCCTCAAGATAAAATATTCTGATACATTGTATGTAGCATGGTTTTGGAATTATTAATGCAAATATGAACAACATTTGATGCCTAGAGGCACAGTAGGAGGTAACTGCAGAAGCACCTGGAGGTGTCACTTGACTATAATGAGTTAAGAAATGTGAAAGTATATAAGTTAGAACAGAATGGGTACGATAAATGTTGATACATTTTTCAATTTGAAATTATTTTTACATAGGAACTTGTATGTTCTGAGTGCTTAACTCTATGCCCTTTGAAGCACTAGTATAACTGTATTTATATATTTATGAAACGTTCAATATGTTTTAATTTGTTTGTTTGTGTCTTTCGGCTTTTCCCAGTTAGGGGTCGCCATAGCAGAACTCCAGTCTGTTAATGATTGGTAGTGGATTTTTACGTACCGGGTTACCAGCCCTGATGCACAACCTTCAACGAAGGCACGGCCCATTCACGTATGCCTCCACACAGAAGACGCTCTAGCTGAGAATCGAACAGGACAGCATCTTGCTATGAGGCGACAACGCTACCGCAGCACATATGCCTTTATTATATGTTTTTAAACATTATACTAGCAATTTAAGTTTGTACTTGTAACAACATGTAACACTCTTACATTTGGTATTCAGGACCATAGCCTTTAGTTATAAGCATGATTTCCCTTTAAGTTTGCAAAGAGGAAATGATGTAATATGCCTTGTTTTATTTAAATGCAGTTTTAGCTCTTTTTAGCTTGTCTGATGAAGTTCCTGTATTGTTTTAAACTTGGGACGAAAGTGTTTAAAAGCTTTCACTGCTGTTCTGAATAAAACGTTTGCCTGCAACTGGTGCAAGACGTCTTTTTGGATTTATAAATAGAAATAAAAAAGGGCTTCCACTTTATTAACTGCCAAGTCATGTGTAATGCCAAGGAAATCATCTTGAACATGTATGCTGGCAACTCAGGCAGTTGCCATGACTTACATATCTGGCACACCTCCCAACTGTATCAGATATTCAGTAGAGGGATATCTCATAGGGTCAGTTACTGGGGGATGCAGGTTTTGCACTGGAACTGTGACTGATGACACCCATCAGAAATGCGCACACACACACACACACACACACACACACACACACACACACACACACACACACACACACACACACACACACACACCTGCTGAAGAACGCCATAATGAGGCACATGGTCAAACCAGAAATATTATAGAGCATGTGTTTGGGCTGCTGAAGTCACATTTCCCGTTGCCTAGATACATCTGGGGAGCCGTGCAGTACAATCCACTTACATATTCTTAAATATTCACTGTATGTGCCATGCTACACATCATCCTGAGAAAACACCTTCAGCAGGATCAACAAGGGGAAGGGACACACATGTCACCACCAATTACACAGCTCGCAGTACTTATCGCACACACCACAGAGTTTATCTCTCAATGGCAAGGTCACCACAGCCACACACAGTTGAGGAATCAGAGGCAGAACCAGCTGCTGCTGTGAGTGTAGGCAGATGTAGGCATGTTCAATATGCCCTCGGATTGGCTAAGAGGTAATGCATCACATACTCACTCACCACCTAAGGGACTAAAACTTTCCTCATTCACACATACATATAGTAACATTGATGCCAGGCAACGCTCACAACCTTTACCTCCCTATGTACTGCTAGCATCAGACAGACTCGGCTCTGAACTAAAACTGTTGCAACTGCTGGATTTACAAGGTAGGGGTTGAACCTGGAGTGTATTGTGTAATAATATGAATGAATGGCGTATCTTGCATATTGTTATCTGGTAATGTAAGTAAGTAAAAGGTGGGTGATTTGTACAGAAATGACTTAACATGTGACAGCAGAGACTTATATCACTTATATGCATTCATTCTCAAGTAGTAGGCCTCAGGCATCAAATATTCACACAGTCATACTTCTCAAAAGTACTGGAAAATCATTAAAGAGAGAAATTAGAAAGTATTGAGACACATTTCAGTTTCAGACTTCACAACTCTTACATGATCATTAACGATACTGATGCAAAAAATGTTTGATTCCATCAACTGTCCAACTTTCTAAAACCAATATGTCAAACATACAATTACCAAATCAACATCACAAATGCAGATATATTAAGCATTAAGTCATCTATGTCACCTCAGCATCAGACACAAATATTATGTATTCCTGAATCCAAATGATAGAAAACAGGGATACAGCACAGTTGTCATCACTTGGATAGGGTGTTATGAGGGGCAGAAAGCCTTGGCTGACACAAAAGGTTGGTGGGTATGTGTGAGTAAGAAAGAGAATCAGACAGAGATTTGGATAAAGTAAGAAATGGCCAGTGAGACAAAATGAGATTTAAGCTTCACGGCTGAACCATGTAGTTGTTGTGTGTGTGTCTGTATGGGTCCTCCATGTGAAATTGGTGTGTGAGAGTCTGTATGAACACAGCCAAGCTCTGTGCTACTGTATGTCTTGGTATCTTGGACATGTGTGAGCTGTGCATGGTAGAGGTGGCAGTTAATCGTTGTTGTACCTGACCATGAGAATTGTCTCTGCCAGAAATTGCACTGGCATGTCCATGTTCACGGTCAGATGCACTGCTGCTACCTGAATATGACTGATGTCTGCTGGATGAGCTCCCCCTCATGAGGATGCCCAGGACCATAACATAATAGCCTGCCACATCTGGGTGAGGACACCTCAACCACTGATGGAGCAGTGGAAGTAGTGGCACTATGGGAGTGTGATCGGGGATGGCTATGTTGGCTAACCTGAGATTATGTGGTTGCCCTACACCCATGAAGATGCTGTTCCCCCTCGCTGCAGATGTTCCATCACAGACACCACCTGTTCCAATGTGTCATTCATCCAATCCATTGAATCAGCAACATGATGGAGGCGGTCATGCATGTCAGCCTGTGCCATATCTCCAAACCTAAGCATTTCTCTGGAGGACTAATGGGAATGTGCCTTCACCTCCATGATGGCCCTAAACATACGTCAAGTGGCACAGGAAGACACACCAGGACAGAAGTATGCACAGTAGGCCTCCTCCAAGCACCCCTAACAACCTCCCTGTGTGGCACCTCGCCCACACTTTTGCTACAGCCAAAGTCAACAGGAACTGAAGCCACAGTAACTACACTTCCCTGATCAAGTTTCTCAACCTCCACCTGTCCAATATATGACGCCTCACTGGAATGGGTTGGTGTAGGCCTACTGGCTGCGCCTGATGGAATTACAGGGGATGGCTGACTATGTCACTGGTTGACCACCATCATCATCAGAGTCTGCTGACCCTCTGACATCAGGTGGTAAGAGTCCCACACTTCCACTGTCAAGATCACCTGTGATAATAAGCAACAAACACAGGAAAAAATTAATAGCTACTTTACTATAGTCAAATGTATGCTAACAAGGTAACAGTGGTACCACTTCTGCAGACAGAACAGCAATACACTCAACAGTCCTGACACCCATATCACACATATGGATACAATTTATATATTTCTTTGAACTGTTCATCACCACTGACAAAGAAGATATTTGGTTTACCATATGCAGTTGATGCTATGCTTCCAATGGACAATGGTCCTGGAAGAAGTTAAGCAAATGTTCAGGGCACCATCATCACAATTAACAGTAACAGATGGGGTTAAAACCTTTTGCCCTTTATATACCCATTAATATACTTTCAACAAGAACTTGGACAACAAGTCCAATCTAAGCCCATGTGTAATCAGTCAAAATGTGTTGTTAACTGTAGCAATCTGCAATCTTCCCCTCTACAAACCAATTTATTGTTAAACACAACTATTGTATTGCTATAAATATTTTGCTATACAGGAGTATTTAACAATTGAGATACGCAAACCTACCTAGAAGCTCATCCTGGAACATACTTGCTGTCCCTGATACAATACTATCAATGTCAAGGACATGCTGTTCTGCACTTTCCTGGTAGCTGTCATGATCCCTGACAGTGGACAGGAACTGTTATTTTGCCGTTAGTGGTGGCTCTGTAGCAGGCCCCTGGGTATCCATCTAATTATGGGCTACTGCAGCTGGGCTCTACTGTCCAGATGAGATCATGTTAGTAGCCCTATAAAGCATCTGATTATATGTCCAGCTGTGGCCACCTATTGCATTCACATCAGCAACTATCTGTTGCCCAATTTGCATTCTGCATGACATATCTCCACATCCCCTCTCAAAGCAGAAAGGCACCACATCACCCAAAAGCTTCCACAATGACCTTATTCTCAGGGCCACTGAAGGGTGTTTTTTGGGGATTGAGATACCTGGGTGCCATAGTCCTAGATGACCTAAAACACAACAGAAGGATAATGCACATAAGTATCGTATAATTAAAAAATTCCCTGTTTCCAGAAAAAAATATAGAAAAGGTAGCATTCACTACTACCCACTGGAGAAACATAAAACAGTAAAAATACTGAGATATAAAAACAGGACTTGTGTGGTTGTAACATACTACATTCACACACAAAGCAAGGCTGGATGAAAAACAAGGAGAGTAGCAATAGCAACATATCCTTGTTTGTGCCAAAAGAGAAATTTAGCTTTGCTCCCCCAGCCTCAAAAGAACAGACACATTACACATTTTTCTAACAAACCATCAACGAAATGCTAAAAGTGCTATCAAATGAACTGTCTCTGAAACATGTCTACAGATTTAACATAGAACATTCTATTTTAAGCTATCACCAATCATGCATACCTGTGAAATGCCCTGACAAACATGCCCATGCCATCAGTACACTTCTAAGTAATGTATACAGATAAAAGTAGCATTTGCTAATGTATATATATATATATATATATATATATATATATATATATATATATATATATATATATTTACTATAGTTATTTTGAACTGTAAAACATTTGCCGTTCAAAATAACAAAAAAATTAAACTGAAATAAAACTTTTAAAATGTACACAATGTCATCCCAAATGATCAACACATTTGAGTCGATATTGTTGCCAAAAATATTACATGATAGCCATATAGGAGCTGATGTAAATCAAACTCCTATACGACATATCATGTTTTTGCATGGGGCATGCCCACCTGCACGCCCTGTGGGGGGCTGTGCCCCCCACACCCCCTGTTACTGATATATTCCAACTCCAAGATTGCACTACAGTGGGGATATGGATGAATTTCCAATCCCCACTGTACCACAATCTCTGTACATATAGTCAAGCACACTTATGAGAATGCAGTACTGCATTCGGATAAGTGTGTTCGACTATCGAATACACTTTAGATTTTGTGCACGATATTCTGATTTTTGGCAGCATAACTGCTGACAGAATATTGTTCACACAAATGATGGTAAACTATATATATATATATATATATATATATATATATATATATATATATTAATAGAATTTTCTTAATGACATTTAAGCATGTGCAGTATGTATCTGAAAAATGCGAGTATACCATCTCAAGGTCATTAGTTTTCTGTGCAGATATATCACAAAGTAATAACCTCTTCTGTGTTCTTCACATAAACAAGTCTCCTCACCATCAGGTTCCCTAGCTACATGGCTACCTTTTTATGGTGTAGATTCAGGCCTGTGAGCATGGTGAAGATGCAAATCAGATGTGAACTCATTAGAATTTCTGAATCACAAATACTTGTCTCCATGTAGTAGCTGTAAACATAGTGCCGGCGCTCCCTCAGTGTTTGCTGCTAATGGATTGCAAATGTGAATGATCACTGATAGGGAGAGGGAAAACACAACAGCAATACACACTGCCCTACCTCTAGTGGGTGTGTCAGGTTACTCTTACAAAGTGTAGAAGTAATTTTATCTAGATTGGAATGTAAATAAGCAGGACACAATTCACAAGTTCTGTTCATTACCATCCAACCTCCCCTTCATTTGTTGGCAACTGTATATTATCTCCATTTAATATCCTCACATATTTTAAGGACAATGATATAGAATGCCTTACAGACTGCATGTCTCAGATTACTGGTCAGATAAGACAAGAATGCGCAACAAACACAAAGAGATGAAGTATAGCTGTATTTTTGCAAACAATGGTCATACATGGTTGTGTGATATCTTAGTGCACTACATCCAAAATTAATACATGCACAGATAACTGTCATATGGTTTGTCAGTACTGTGGATGATGTTGCAGCTTGTTATATGCAGAATGATTTCAATTCCCTGCTGCAAAACTGTTTGTGGGGCAAAGAGTTTTAAGACACCCTTACTGTGTTCTGAAGGTTCACTGGAGTGAGAGTTGAAATCCAGACCTATGCAAAAATATTTTATGTATACTAGCAAACATTTTATAGTGTTTATTTTGTGTATTGCTTTTCTTCATTTTAACTACTTTTCACTTTTATTTTATTTTTTTTGCCCAGTGTTTCCATGGTGCACAGCTTAGCCCAAACATAATGAATATCAGGTTTAGCTGTGCTTATCTTGTTTTCATGATGTTCAGCAATATGCAAACCTGGACTAGTGGACCACACAGGAAGCATACAGATTACCTACAGCAGAGCATCTGTAAAAGTGCAAAGGTAAAAAAGGATACATTGTTGCAATTTATGCTTTCCATTGTGCAATTCTGCTAAGCAACATTGTGCAGCAGTTAGCAAGATATCTAACACCTACAGTCATTGAATATCTGCAAACAGGACACAGAGAGTTAATAATTGGGGTCTGTATTACAACGTGGAAACATTGTAATATTGAACACCAAATGAGTGCCACATATTCATTGAAACACATTTAAGCAATTTCATGAATACTTTACTGGGCAAATGTGTAGTTGGCCAACTGCACAGTGTTGCCCTTTTCTCCACTGTAGTGCAATCTTGACGTTGGTGTGTTTAGTTAGGGGGGTGTGGGAGGGTAAAGCCCCCACATTAGGGGGTGTGGATGACGAAGCCCCCCACACAGTTATGCTTGTAAGTGTGTGTGTGTGTGTGTGTGTGTGTGTGTGTGTGTGTGTGTGTGTGTGTGTGTGTGTGTGTGTGTGTGTGTGTGTGTGTGTGTGTGTGTATGTTTGAGCAAACAAATTGTTTCCTAGGGAAAGAATTTGCTGTTTTGACCATTTGCACTTTAGTGCGATCGGTTTTCACATGTCAATGAAGAGGTGTTCGCTTAAATGCATCTTTGGTGTTATAATATAGACCTAATAATTCAAAATGGATACATTAAATTAATTCTGTTTGGCACTGTACAAACAGGCTAAGCAATGTTGCACAGCTGTTAACACAGAGAACTTAAGAATGAGTAGGAAATTATGGAATTATCATATAACTATTCCTGTGGCAGCAGGTGTAAGTGTAGTGCTGGAATACAGATGCTTCTGGGTTCTAGTACAGGGTGTGCAGCCTATTTTTTACAGTTGTGACAGTCTAGTTTATAGCAATGAACTGAAAAATATACAAATGTTATTTCAACATTATTGTGACAATGGGTGTAAGTATAGGGCTGTCAGACACATGGTCCTGTGTTCTAATACAGGACATTTCAGACATTTTACTGTTGTTCCATTTCACATTATATTCACTAACACTTATAACACTTTATATAGTGGAGCCGATATGAATTATAAGTATGAGTGATAATACACTCATGTTTTCAAATGTATGACTCAGAGTATACTGTCTATTATATTTCTGTAAGTATAGTTCTGCTATCTGGACTTACATGGCATTCACAATTACACAAGATCATACACAACTAGATCTGTATATGCAAGAACCCTGTCAGGTCACACACACATACATCTGTAACACCACAAATTGTCAGCTGAGTTTATGAATAATTCCTGACTGTGTCTGAACAGCACTTCTTCAGTAGTGAAGATGAAGAATCACCACTGTGGAAGAACATGCTTTGTCCCTTATGCCTAGGTTAGAATCCCACACTTTAAAACTCAATTTTATCAGTGTATAAAGCCAAAATTGTGTCAGGTCATGGTATTAATGCCCCCAGTACATGTCTGCAAACTTAAATCACCTAACAGTTACCTTCCTATTTTCAATATATATTTCCAAGCTACAGCAGCAGGCACCCCTCAAACTAATGTCAAGTGCCAGATAACCTTCCAATTTAAAATATTTATTTCCTCCCTGCTTGATACTGCTGCCCTCCACTTAACATCATGCAAATGCTGTTGGCATCAGGTTTCCTTACTACCCTACCAATAAATGTGATACAGGAATTGTCAGAAAATCATTAGTTGCTATTGCTGTAGTTCAGGTGGTAGAGATGTCTGGAGTTAGAGGAGAAGGTGCTCAGTTTATGGCACAGAAGTAGGATGTTCAGGAGTCCAGGATATTTATTGGACTCCTGGTAAAGAGCCACATCCAAAGGCTTCTGCAAGATGACTATTCTGACCCTCAGAACAAGTTTGAGGCTTGGAGTAGTTTGGCTCAAGCTGAATCCAGTGCTACTGGCATCCCACACACTGGAGAACAGTGTAGGCATCTATAGAGGGACAAGAAGGATACTCTCAACCAGATGTTGACCGAGTTTGAAACTGCTGACATCCCACAGCTGTGTAAGTATGATAATAAGAGAGTACTCATAGTACATAGAAAGCTAAATATAGGCATAACTGGTATGCATAATGATCTTCTGTTCTTTTCTGTTCTTTCCACAGCCAATACCAAAATAGAATTTAAGCATCAGGCTCATGCTGATTGAATAGAGTGAATAAGGGAAGCAAGTGACATGTATGCAGCACAAGAGAAGTATTATTGTAGCTTTAAAAGCTAAACAGATTTTTTGTACAGTTGTAGCAAACTGAGCATGCACATCCTAACTATAAAAGCAAGTATGCATGTTTTAGTCTGTAGAAGAAACCAGATTTAGATGTCAAGTATAAGACTGTAGTCAGAGGTTGTGGGTTCAAATACAATGACTAACAACTACACAATACTGCATTTCTTTAATAATATTACATAAAATTAAACTCTACAACAAGTGGCATAATTCCCTGCTGTTAACTGTAATCTGTATAATTGGACCAAGCATATGTGCAATATATGCACATTTCAAGGATTACTTTCAACAATCTCTAGTTATAGTGTGTAGTTTTTAGGACATATACTTAAATGTAATATTTTTTTGATAAAATAGTTGTATAATTGTGTTAATGCATTGTATGTCACATATGATGGTACTAACTGTATCTCTTTTTTTCACTCCAACCCTTATCTCTTTTTTTATTTTCTATTATGTGTCATCATAATGTCTCCATGTCATCCATCTGTAACAAATCACTAAAGGCTTCACAGTGCAGTGAGGTAGGCCAGCCCCAGTGGGTCAGTCTGTCTCCCCTCCACCAGCTGCAGCACCGATGCCCAGCATGTCTGGGACCCAACCCGGCAGCACTGACTCGGCTGCCCTAGCACTACCTGTGCCTTCATCTAGTACAGTACTGCCCCAGCAGCTGGTGCTGTGGTAACCTCCAGGAGTAGTGTTGGAGGTTGGAATTTCATCACCTGCCATGAGATGTCAGGGGTGGTGTGTGGGGTTGTGCACTGCGCTATTCATGTAGGCCTACACTAGATGAAGAGGCTGCTGTCCCTTATGTTACACAGTAGGAGAAAATGTCAAGCATTCCAGTTGCAAGCAGAGTAAGGGGACAGTGATGATAGTCCAGTGGGTGCAGATTAGATTCTCACTGTCTCCATGTTTGACGGGCATGAGTCTGGGTTGTCCCCTCCCTCATCCCAATCATGGTGTCCCCCAACCTTTTGTGTCTTGTCTTGTTTATCTTGTTTGTTTGCATTTGTTTCTGCATCTACCCAACTTACCCGACCCAGAAATACCAATGTCCATTACTCAACACTCCTCTCTTAATGAAATAAAAAAAATGGGCACCTGTCCCACAAAAAAAAAAAATATATATATATATATATATATATATATATATATATATCGGCCAATGCATAGCTCTCCATTTTGCACACGTGTCTTCTTAACACATTTGATTCGGTCCAGTTGGCTATACAACATGATTATGTTGTGTCACTCCTCTTTCTAGAGGTGACAGACTAAATTCAGCTAATATTCTGCACATATTTTCAGTTTACATTGTTGAAATAATGGATAGTTATGTTCTTTTCTACCTTCCTCTTGCACATTTCTATATTTCTTTCCATTTGTTCTTCTCCCTGCTTGCTCCCCATTTCACCACTTTCCTATCTACCCCATTTGAACACATATAATCTGGTCAAAAACTAGAATAACACATAACACACATAAGTACCAGAAAAAGCAATGGACCCCATTCACTTTTTGGCCTCTGTGTTTGTGTGGTGCTTGTTATCATGCACTAATGCCAAGTGATGGTGATCAGCTCTGCTATGCTGTGGTTACCTTCACACAATGATACTTAACTTGGCTGCACTATGTCAACACACAGTAACACATGCTGACTGTACTATAAAGAATAATGTCATTGCATTATCACTGTTTATTTAAAAGTATTAGATACACCTAGATTCAAACCCAGTATGATCTGGGCTCAAAACAAAACATGTCAATACATTTACACCAGCTGCCACAGAGTCAGCTAAGCAGCAGGTGTGATTGATACACTCAATACTAACTCTCAGAATTTTGACAATGTGCCTTGTCTTTGCACACTCCTTAACTACATGCAAACAGGGAAAGTAATGGAAATGTTTATCTTGCATGTGCAAACACTTTGCCAACCATCACACAAACCTGCTGTTCACAATTGCACTATGCAAAGTAAATATTAGCTTGTATTAGTGATGTTTACTGTCATTTTACTCATGATGCCATGAAACTACATGTAGAAACATAAAAAAATTATATGTCACATATTTACAATGCAGACGTGTTACCTTCCCCCGTGCACAGCAACCCAGGTCTCTCAGTACTTGTTCACAAATATATCAACTACACTACATAAATTAATAACTCTCTCTCTCTCTTTTGGCTTTTCCCATTTAGGGGTCACCACAGCAGATCACCTTGTCAGCTTATGATTGGCAGTGGAGTTTTTATGGTGTTGAGTTACCAGCCCAGTGCCCAACCTTCCACAGAAGGCACACACACACACGCATTCATGCCTAGGGCCAGTTTTAGAGTCCAATCCACTTGCAGTATGTCTTTGGGGATGTGGGAGGAAACCGAAGCACCCGGAGGAAACCCACATGACCACAGGGAGGACATGCAGACTCCGCACAGAAGACACCCCGGCCAAAGATCAAACTGGAGAGCCTCTTGCTGTGAGGTGACAACACTAACTGCTGCACCACCGCAGTTGTCCACACGACATAAATTAATAACAAATGTGTGATATGCAATGCACATCAATCTGGTAACATGCAGAACAAGAACTAAATTAACAGCTGAACAAACCAACACATCCATCAACTGACCCTGGGAACTATTGACCCATAAGCCTAACCAGCCTTATCTGCAAGGCTATGGAAAGAATCATCACGGACCTTATCCACAAGGACACAGGCACCTTCAAACTCTTGACCCGACCCAGTTTGGTTTCATCAAGGTAGATCTTGCTTATTAAACCTAGTGGACTTCTTTGAGAATGTCACCAAAGCCCTGAATGAGAGAAAAACAGTACATACTGCCTATCTTGATTTAGTCAAGGCCTTTGATACACCCTGCCATTCAGGTATCATAGAAAAACTCTCCCATCTGGGGATTAACCTATACATTACTAGATGTGTAGCCAACTGGCTCACTAACAGAATGCATACTGTCAACGTTGGGAGTCCACTTCCACTAATAGACCAGTTACCAGTGAAGTACCAAAAGGATCTGTGCTGGTCCTTCACTGTTTGGAATCAGAATTTCTCAGAAGTCCAGGTGAAGGTAATGGCCTGTGGCTTACCAAGTTTTCTGATGACTTTAAACTGGGTGCAATCATAGAATCCGCCCAACAATGTTACCATATTACAGAAAGGGTTGACACAGACAAATGATTGGTGCCAAACTCATGGACTGTAACTTAATGCAAAAAATGCCTCATTGTCCCTTTTGGCAAAGAAGTAGTCCCTGCTAATTATGATATAGATAGCACCCCTCTAAGTGCAAATTCAGTGGTTCAAGACTTGGGAATTCAGGTTGATAGCAATCTAAACTTCAATCACCTTGTGTCTATTGTGGTAAAAAAAACATTCAACATTGTGCACCTCATAAATAAAGGCATCACATCTAAGACCAGGGAGATCATAGCTCTGCTGTACTCAATCCTTATCAGACCACTAATTGAGTACAATGCTCCCTTCTATATGTACCTCACTAGACACCTGCAGCAACTGGAGAGATCACAGAGTTTTCTGACCAAGAGCATCCAGGGCCTCCAAAACATGACATTCATGGAAAGACTGACAGCCCTGTCACTGTGTTCAGTATCATACAGACTGCTGAGAGGGGAACTGTGCCTGGCTTACAGAGCAGTCTCATACCCTGCCCTTATGGAAATGCTGCACATTTGCAAATCAAATGGGACAATAATAACTTGCTCCAGGGATCTCAAGCTAGTCCGTGACATAAACAGAACATTGATGGAGAGACAGATATATCTCTTTGTGATTAATGCTCTTCTGAAATAGGCTCACACTTCATATGAAGCAGAGCTCCTCAATGACCCTATTCAAGCACAACCTTGACAACTGGATGGGTGACAATAAAGTCAACCCAGGGGGGGGGAGCAGCTATGTCCTTCATAGACAGGGGCAGTCAGTTCTGATTACAAGATCACTCTGCTAACAATGACCATCTAACTATGGTTAATAAGGGTATGCTGTTTTTTATACAGCTAGGCTTGTAAAGGCCCTAGGGCCATTAGCCTAGTAACCACCTATGAACCTATTAACCTATGTAGGCCTCCAAGCATCTTCTGCCTAACATCCACTGCTGATGTCATCCACTTTAAGTTGTCTTTTTAGTCTTGTAAAAGTCAGACTTGTACTGTGGCACTTGCATAAAGTACTTAGTTCTGTAGTCTGTGTACTTAGATAGGTAGGGGGTTCTGTTCTCATTGCAGTCAACTGTGTGTGTGTGTGTGTGTGTGTGTGTGTGTGTGTGTGTGTGTGCGTGTGTGTGCGTGTGTGTATGTATGTGTGTGTGTGTACTAGGAACCACTGTTTATAATGATAGTTTATGTTTTATCGTCATTTTGTTGACAACCTTTTTATTTTATGGAAAGGAAATTATTCATGTCTCTGTCAGTTTGTTACCTATTTGAACAGTAGTAATAATTTTCTAAAATTTACAATGAAAAGTTCTAAGTTTAGTATAGATTTTTTTTAGATATTAGTATTCTGAGAGATGAGAATAAGAATATATATACCCAGAGATATAAGAAGGATTGCTACCATAATAGTTATTTGCATCGCACTAGCATGCAACTCCCTCACATTTTTCAGAATGTAGTTAATGGACAAACACTTAGGAGTTCTAGACTCCATGTTAGAGAACAAGATTTTGAAAGTAGTTTTGTCTCCATTAGTACAGACTTTTTAGAAAGAGAGTATAAAAAAGGGAAGTAAACAATGCATGCAGAGTAGCTAGGGTACATAGAATGGAGTGTGGGAAGCCTTACTTTTCTACACCACCCCAAATTTGATAACAGTGCCTCTAATGGAAATCGGCCAGTCTCCTTTTGTATGACTTATACATTGGGTGCATGTATCTTAGAGAGATTATCAAGAAGAACTGGCATATCTTTAGAACTGATACCCATTTAGCCAGCTTGGTAGGCACTACACCAAGGTTTACATACAATAATAAAAAACTCTTAAAACAGAGTTTATGATATCCATCTAATAAGTTGACAGAAGCAGCTGCCTCTATGAACTTTGGCACTAAACAATGTAATAGTTGTGCCTTTTGTAAATTTATTGATAATACTAACACTTTTATCCATCCTAAAACAGGTAAAAGTTTTAAGTTTAGGATGGCAGCTTCTTGTGAGTCTAGAAATGTAGTATATTTAGTCCATTGCATAACATGCTCTGCATACTATGTAGGAAAAATGAACAGATGTCTTAGGGAATGGATTAGAAATCATTATTATTGTGCCCGGAAAGAACTACAATATAGTGCTATAGCAAAGCGTATGTTAATGCATGCTGAGAATCATTGGTTTAGATTTATGTTTATTGATGAAGCAATGGAGGGAGTTAGGAAAGGTGATTTAGTTAATGCAACTGAATGAAAAGATCTTAGATGGATAGTAATGTTATCAGTACATAGGGGTCTGGTCTAAATGATTATGTTTCTCTTAAACCTGTTTTAAAAGAAAGGAAATTGAAGAAGTAAGCATTTGTTAAACTTTACATTCTTAAGGAATGTTTATTGTTTTTATATGCATGTTTTTAAATGTATGTTTTAATGTGGGTGTATAGCTTTTAGTATAACAATGTTTATCCCATTAGGGCTTAATAGCCACTAGAATTTGATTGGTTTATCTTAATTGTTTTAAGGATTTAAATGATTTGTTTTGTGTTTTTGAAATGTGGTCTGAGGGAGCAATCCTGTAGATTGCGAAAGCACTTACCATTGTGCAATAAATCTACTTTACTACAGTTCAGCTGGATTTTTTGGATTTTATCAGTGCTGATTGAATCTTTTGCTGTGGTTCTGGGCCTGGAATTTTTTTCCACATATATATGCCATGCACACCAGTCAACTAGCCTGTATTGATCATAATCTCACATACAGATATAGCAGTGTCCCTCTTAACATCTCCATTGTCAGGACAGTGTGTGTGACTGCCCTCATAGATTGCTGACATGCCGTAATAGTTGTAAAAGTGTGTTTGTGCAGAACCATCTCTGATCACTCAGAATCACATATGTTATGTCAAAGACATGAGATTACTGTTGGCATTATTCTGATATTGTCCATGATTGTGCATGCTTCTTTTACTGTTGTCCATGAGCCTTTACTTGAGGCCTACTTGTTGGAGACCTCTGCTGACATTACACTCATATTCAGACAAATCAGTATGTACACCTTCACAATATGCATCCTACCCCAATTGTATATAACATCCCTGATATATCCCCTCTGCATTGTTCATGTAAGAATGCTTATCTCACAAAGACATTTTCCCCATTATGTCATATTGTGTGACATTCACATAATAAACATTTTCACTGTGCAGTCCGTACTGTACCATATTGGTATGTGATTGGTGTTGCTGCTACAACTGTCTTCCATTGACATGCCCTCATCTGCTGTACATTAGGTTGTTTCACCTGTCCTTTTTCCCTGTGTTCATTCCTACAATTCATCTGTGTCCCTATTCAATAGACACACTTCTCCTGAGTGTTTGTTTTACATAGCAGTACATCTACCCTTACAGATCATTTACACAACTTCTGTATAGAATGCCTGGAATGGGATTTCACAATACTCTGCACTGCATAGACTATCCTGTACTATATTTGAAACATAAACATAACTATATGATAAGCCCTTGTAATCATTGTGGCATTCCCTGCGATCCCGTTAACCTACTGTGCTTTGAGGTAAACAGGTTTGCTATCCATGTTGCTTTACCCGGTTTCCTGGCCAGCAACACTGTTGCCAGCCACAAAACCGATCCGATCTGTCCAGCCATGAAATAGTCAAGTATCTCAGTGAACCACCCATTATATCAGCATAGCTCTGGGAAATTTTGTACTAATTCCATGTAGGAGCTTAGATGACAGTTTAGTCTTTTGTCTTATCTATATTTATTTTATATCATGATATTTTTGTAAACTGTTCCAAAAATTAAATAATTTTGGGATGTCATCCTCCAGTCTTGTGAGGTAAAAAAATTATGTCATAAGCAAAATAATGCCAACTTCTCTTGTCTACTTCCTTACTTCCACACCTTATTTCAGATTGTCTTATCTTCTGTATTAATGGCTATAGATATAACACAAATAGTAAGTTGAAAATTGGGTACAACTGCCTTGTGTATCCCTGTATCCTTAGTGATACAATCAGCCTAATGCTTCAGACCCAATAGACACTACTAGCACTAATCGAACAAACTGCTTTGGGAATCTAAGGTTACCCAGTACCTTCCATAGAAATGCCCAGTGAATCCTAGCAAATGCCTTTTCTGCATCTAACCCCACCAACACTAAATTAGTTCTCAACATTTCTATGAACCTATATTGGATGGGAGATAGGAAATTCACCCCGGGGATCATGTCAGTCGCCCTGCTAGACAGGGGCCCAGAGAAGTAAATATTGTGGGAAGAAATTTCCAGGGAATTGTTATGGCTAGGCTTGCATAGGCCTTAGGGCCGATAGCCTAGCACCAACCTATGAACCTAAGATCTTTATGTATCAGACTTGCTTTTATGATATTATCAGATGTCTGTCTGCCTCTTACAATCCTACAGTGGTCCTCGTCTATTAACTTTGAATTTACGGTGGCTATCCTATTCACCAGTATTGCCACAAACACCATGTAGTCATGAGTCAGTGTTTATATGGGCCAGCAAGATCCCTGGTTACTTGAATCTTGTCCTTCTTTAATTATCTTGGCTATCATCACCTTTTTCCATGATTCTGGCACTATTTTACATATTAATGTCTCATTATATATTCTAAGCCATATTGGGGTCATAATTTCCTTGCATTTTTCCAACACCACAAAGGAATACTGTCCAGGCCTTTAGATTTCCATAATGCTTTCCTCCCAAGCTGTTTCTCAATTTCTTCTGCAGGGATTGATATTCTTCCTGCTGCGACTCTCTGAAACTGACATTTGCAATCCATCTAAACACTGATTCATGTCCTGGTTCCAATTTGTACATTCATTCTGATTGCCATATGGATTTTGATACTAATCTCTAATTACTTACCTTGTTTTATCAGGATAACTTACTAATTGCTCATTCCTAAACTTCCTTGCCTTCCACATACTCTTATCTACTGTCTCCTGTCTCACTGTAACTGCCATACCACTTTGTTGCTTGGGGGTGTTTACTTTATACTTTCTTTCTCAAGGCTGCCTGTTTATGTAACAACCCTTTGTCTGTTTATTCCAATCCTTTCCTAATTGTGGCAGTTCATCATGCTTTTCGGTGCTTAACTGCCTTCTGTTATTCTGTAAGTTTTTTATTTTTTTACTAACTTCTCTATGTTCTTTCTTTCTGTCTCTCTATTTTTTTATACTGTAATATTGCATTGTCTATTTCATTTCTGTTTTAATTTTGCCCCAGGTCGAGTGGCCTCTGAAAGACATGCATGAATGGGTATGCCTCTGCTGAAGGTTGGGCGTTGGGCTGGCAACCCGGCACCTTAAAAATCTACTGCCAATCATTAGCGGACCGGAGTTCCGCTGTGATGACCCCTAACTGGGAAAAGCCGAAAAAGACAAACAACAACTTCAGTCATGTTGTATTCCTCGTCTCTCTTTATTTTCCTCTGTAGTTCCTTCCCTTCGTTCCTCCCGATCCGCCGGTGTGCGGCCCCTTCTCCCTCTTCTCCTTGTTTTAATTTGAGCTTTAGCTTTGTACAGTCTGACAATAGTATTAGGTACATTACTTTTTCCCTTATCATGTTTCATATTCCCTTGTTACATTACATCTGTCTTGCCTTGAGTGGGTACCACACTGGGCTGAGTAATATGTGTATTCTCTTTGGTGCTGTATTGCCTTCATCACATCTATCATACAATACCTCTTCATTAAACTAATTATGCTAATTAAGTGGAAAAATGCTGTTAAAAAAATGAGAATCAGAAATACCACGAGCTACTAAAATCCTCCTAGCAGGTGACATTCAGACTAATCCTGGCCCCACCTATCACAACCAACATCAAGACAATTTCTATACACACTACTCTAAACCTACAATGGTCAACCCCTAACTGCAGTAATCTAACTTTTGCTGCCATAAATATTAAAAGCAGAAAAATTAAAACTATTGAAGTACATGCCTGGATTACCCAACACAAGCCTGATAGTCTCACTATAATTGAAACTTGGTTTAAACCCAGTTTAAACAACAACATTATACCTCCTGGCTATAATATTATCGGTAACGACCATACTAATCTTTGCAGTGGTAGTATTTATTAGATTCTAGTTCTTAAAAACTGCATTTTATGTCATAATGAGTACAGTAAATATTCATTTTGTAATATTTTTTAAACAACTTACAATGTTTCAGTAACCCCTTAAATTACACTCATACCGTTAGCAACATTTTCTTTGTCCATCTGAAAGCCTTCATAAGAGGCTAAGCAATTCTATCTTTGTTACTTGGTTGTTGAGATATTTATAGAAACTGAAAATGATGGTAATATAAATAAATAGTATGTGAACAACAA
Source organism: Protopterus annectens (assembly GCF_019279795.1). Classification (NCBI taxonomy): domain Eukaryota; kingdom Metazoa; phylum Chordata; order Ceratodontiformes; family Protopteridae; genus Protopterus; species Protopterus annectens. The sequence goes on from NC_056733.1 coordinate 1,067,090,388, forward strand.
ATAATATGTCTTTAGCATCACTAGACAGAAAATAAATAGTGCAGTTGTATTGCCCATCATGGAAGCTTTATGATTAAATATTTCAATAGCCTAGGTGTAGCATGATTCGGGAATTATTAATGGAAGTATGAACAGGTTATATTAGACAACTAAATATGTCAGTAGAATGTAACTGCGATATGACAATTCAGACCAATGAAAGCTCTCCCGCAATCCCAAAGTATAATGTCTATCAAGTCTTCAGACCTACGGGCACTTGTAGGAGAGCAGCAATATTTGTGAACGATATCATCACCTCATGACAGGTCCTTTAGGACACTGCATTTCAACTTCTAGTTGTCCAAATCACCACAAACAAGACTAACTACCACTTCATAGCTAGCTATAAAATACCTTTTTGTGTCCTTTTCTGAGCATACTAGCTATCTTTACATATTAGCTCAAATTCCCATTAAACCTCTAACCTTTCTACTAAGAAACATCGACTATCATTCACTTCCAATTACTGCAAAGTTATGTTTCTGTTTTTGTTGAGTGATTCTATACTAGGCCTGAATTGTAGGTATACTTGCTTATTGCTTATACCTGCTTTCTGCTGTCATGGGAGTATTGTATTTAGTACTGTGTTACTTCTGTTTTATATATATATATATATATATATATATATATATATATATATATATATTTTTTTTAAGCACCTCTAGGACCTTACCTTTCTACACCTGGAGATCCCTAGACCATGAATCTTATCCACTAACCTTTATCATATTGAACTAAGAAACATTATGTATTTCTACACCCTTAAATTTTCATATCCTGCTCCACAATTCTTCTAAGCATATGCCTGCTTTTAATATTCTGACCCTCTGCTTGTCCCTCACTCTTTAGCTTAAAATCAACCAGAATTAATAAAAAAAGGTTTGTACTCTACCACATTACTTTTATTTATTATTATGTATCTAGTACGTTTTATTATTGTATCTACATCTCTGTATTTATTTAGTGCTCACTACTTATTTAATGTGTGCTTTAACTTGCTATTGTCTTGTTCGTGTATAATGTCTGAACGTTCATGTGTCATTTGGTGCTTTTCTCACCTGGCCTGTGCTGAAAATGGGTTCCTGACCCAGTCAGATTTTCCTGGTAAACAATGTTAAATAAATAAAAAATAATCTAACGATCCTCTGCCATAAACAAACTCTACAACAGAAGGAGGAAGCTGATGCGGAATAAGGTGAAGTCCCAAGACTGGAAAGACTCCCTTATTAGCCTCAACAAAAAGATGAGATCTCTCATCAAATCCTCTAAAGCTAGCTATGAAAATAGAATTGCAGCAGATAGTAAAGACAACCACAAGGCCTTCTATAGTTATGTAAAGAATCTCCATGGCAATACCCGGATTTGCTCTGAACTACTGCACAATGGTACCTCCTATACCAAGCCAACAGATAAATCCAATATACTGACCAACAGATTCAGTGCCAGCTCTACCCCTCTCTTCCCCCCAAAAGACCAATCACAATACCAGTAGATTGCCAGGCACCCAGTATTACTGCTGCACAGGTTAAAACAGCACTGTCCAAGGCCACGAATACAGCTTCTGCGGGACCTGACAATATCCCTGGCTGTGTTCTACATGAACTACAGAGTGAACTGGCACCTCACCTGTGTGCCCTGTTCAATCACAGCCTCACCTCAGGCTTTGTCCCTACCAAATGACTGACTGCTACTGTCATCCCTCTCCACAAAGGAGGAGTGACTACAGACCCTGGGAACTATTGCCCCATTAGCCTGATGAGTCTGATAATGCAAAGCTATGGAACGCATCATCATGGACCTAATAAACAAGGATATAGGGAATCTCCAAAACTCTGGATCCCACACAGTTTGGTTTTGTGAAGGGTAGCTCATGCTTGCTCAACTTGGTCGACTTCTTTGAGTCAGTCACCAGAGCTGTGGATGAAGGCAAGGTGGTTCATACAGCCAACCTTGATCTGGCCAAATCATTTGACACCATTCCCCACTAAGGAATCATAGAAAAACTCACTAAGCTAGGCATCAACCCCTATATCACTAGGTGGGTTGCAAACTGGCTCACAGATAGAACCCACAGTGTGAAAGTAGCAGAGTCCAAGTCACACAGCTGACCAGTCACATGTGGAATCCCACAGAGTTCGGTCCTGGTTCCTCTTCTGTTTGGTATCTACTTCTCTGAAGTCCAGGCCAACATGAAGGGACTCTGGCTGACAAAGTTTGCAGACAATTGCAAGTTGGGAGCTACTATTAACTCCCCAAGTGATGTTGACATCATACAGAAAGACCTCAATGACACCAACAACTGGTGTCAGAACCATGGCCTTAAGCTCAATGCCAAAAAATGTGTCATCATCTCCTTTGGGAACAACCCAGTTCCCATGAATTACCACATTGATGGTAGTCCACTGAGTATAGAAGGTGTTATAAGAGATCTGGGAAAACAGGTTGACAGCAGCCTCTCTTTTGACCACCACATTGCCACTGTGGTCAGAAAGTCCTTCTATGTGGCACATCTCATTACTTAGGGTTTTTGATCCAGGAAGAAAGAGATCATTGTCTCCATCTACTCTTCCCTCATTAGACCAATCATCAAGCATAATGCCCCATTTGGCATATACCTCACTAGACACCTGCAACAACTGGAGAGGCTGCAAAAGTACCTCACAAAGAGGATCCTAGCCTTAAGCACTTGTCCTATATGGACAGACTCAAAAATCTCCAACTATTCTCTGTCTCATATCACCTACCTAGAGGCGATCTCTGCTTGACATACAAAGCCATGTCTGATCCAGCTCTGTTAGAAATGCTACATCTAAAGAAATCCCAATCCCTCCGCACCACATGCTCCAGTGACCTCAACCTCATTACCACAATCAACAGAACGTGCTGGAGGGACAGGTTCATAACCCAGAGACTGCCCATGCTATGGAACACACTTCCCATACATGTCAAACAGAGCACCTCACTGGCCCTCTTCAAGAGGAACCTTGATGAATGGATGGGAAATAGAAAATTCACCCCAGGGATTACTCTGGTGGCTCTACTCAACAGGCACTGGGAACTAAGGTCAGGTGGCATGATGTCAGGGTAATCCAATGGGCTAGGTTTGTAAAGGCTCCGGGGCCATTAGCCTAGTACACACCTATGAACCTATGAACCTAGAAAATAATATATACTATATATATATATATATATATATATATATATATATATATATATGTATGTGTGTGCGTGTGTGTATATATCACACTGTCCAATCAGGTTCCTTAACTCCATCTGTAAGTTTTTCAAACTACTTGTAACTTAACCTCCACAGCATTCAGACTTAATGCATTTTTTAGTTTTTGTGCTCGCTGGTGGTTGCTGGTGGGATAGCATCATGACAGACTTATCCTTCAATATAATCTTACTTTTCTGCACCTTTCATTTTTTCTGTTATCAACCAAGAGGCAATACCTCCGCTATTCAATTCACCAAAACTGTATTAAATATACTGCTCTTATTTCTCTGTTATGTGGTTTTAACTTTTAACTAAATGGAACCAACTTCACCAAGAACAGTGCATAGTCCTCTACCACTCTCTCAGCTTTTAATGAATCTTTCAGACTATGAAAACGATTCCCCCATTGTCCATGCTTATTAATCTTCATTAATCTCTCTCTCTCATTCTTTCTGCTTGTATGACTCCTGGGGCAGACATGGCATTACTTGTATCATTGTATTGCTATTTTAAAAAAACATTGTATTGCCCTTTTAAGACAGAATCTATCCAGTTTATGTTCTTGTGGAGATGGTCTGTTCTGAAACAAATACAAATAGAAAGAAGACATATAACAGTTCAAGTGGTGTTTTGGAAATATTTTTAAAACTAAGGAACAGTATATGTGAAGAGATCTTAGGTTAATGATGAAAAAAAACAGCAACTCTAGAGTGCATGGAAAAGACAAATGCTGGTGTTATAGTATGTATAGACAGTGCAATCACTTGGCAAAGGTGCAGAACACACAGACAAATCTTAATCTGCTGTCAGTTTTTCTTTTTTCTTTCATCAGTGCTTTTTGAATCATGTTCATTGACCATTAAGCCTCCCTACTATTGGACCCTTACCCATTCATTCTCTAGAGGTAGGGTTCCACCCAGAACCACTAATTTAAGTGCTGTCCATAGGGGCAATCATTCAAGCAGCCATGAGGATTTTTTTGTTTCCTTGACAGTATCCCTGCTGTGAGGATATTTTTTGATATTTGTCTAGCCTTTCTCTTGAGTGGGAAGACAAGTGACATCCCCCATCACTCACACAAAGTATACCTTCTCCTTATGCAAATGCACTGTTCAATGCACTTGCTTAATTAATGCTACTGCCCATTGGCTATGTCATGTCATTGGCACCACCACCTCTCCCCAGGATGGACATGTTCATCCTCCATGCTAGGTCCAAAAGCACCTGAGCCTGTATTTCTTCAGAATTTGCTTCTATTTGCTGTAAAAATTGATGTTTGTTTCAATGTGTCTAGTTAGTCATATTGCCAAGTTCTTTCCATCAATACTTATTTGCAACAATGCAGGTTGCCAACTACTAATTAACAGTAAAAGTGTACAAAGCCAGCAGTTTTGAACTGATTTATACTAGCTTAGAAAAGTCCTAAAATGAATCCTGAGGAAAGTTGCAGCCAGTGATCTGAACTCCACAATGTAAGATAAAAAAGTGATTGCTTGTAGCATACTTTAGTGATTAAAGGCAAATGAAAGTCATCAGAGACATTCATGGCAAAAGTGTACATTGATTTTTCTGGAGACAAGTCCCCATGCACCACTTCACATAGGGGGCAACCCTCCCACAAACATATATGTCAACTTCACACTCTCATAACATTGAAGAAAGAAGAAACTCCCCAAAACAGGACACAGTGGTCTTGAGCAGTCACTGTTTTCATGCTAACAAGAGCAAGCAAATGATTATTGAGGCATTGCAGACTGAGAAAACACAGGACTCACAGCAAGAAAACTATATGTAGCAGTGCAAAAAAATGTCAGCCAAAGAAATGTTTACATTAGATTCACATCAATCCATTGAAGGTGGTTTCGATGAATGCAAATAAATTGAAACCAGTTAATGAAAACTGCCTTCAGCAAACACTGAAACAACTTTTTTTGCAGGGGGGAAGCCAACCTGCATCCACTATGTGGGGAAAGACCCCACCCCAACTCCACGGAATTATATGTACCAACTCTGAGGTTGTACAACAATGGCAAAAAGGCAATCTCCACTTTTGGCGAAGGGTGTTTTAGCAAACTACCTTTGGTTTCTTTGCATTCACTGAAATTACCTTTGACTGTTTGACATGCTCCCTTTATATTAATGGCAGGAGCCTGTCATGAGAGAATCATTCATGTTTGTGAAGGGATCCTGCTTTCAGAGAACCATTTATACAGTGAAAGGAGCTTGCAGGCAGAGAACCTCTTATATCAGTGAAGGAAGCCCTCATGCTTAGAAACATTTGTACAATCACAGGAGCTGTTCAGTCAAAGAACCATTTATATCAGTGAAGAGAGGCTGCAGTCCAAGAACCACCTATAGTGTGAAATCAGAAACATAGCTGGTTTAATTGGCACCCTGGGTAGGAGGTGCTATGAACCATCACCCCTACCTCCGCAGCTCTTCAAGTGGTGAAGAGCTAACAAAAAAAAAAAAAAACACTTCAGTCTAATAAGTTGTAAGTGATCAGCTTATTACAGTTAGATCTATGCATCCCACAAAAAAAAGCTGTTCCTTCTACTGGCACACCAATCAGGTGGCCAAATGTATGACATGCCCCTCCAGCCTCAGTCATTAGGTCCCGTTTCTGTCCCTTGCCCTCGCCCGCCTTTAACAATTTTTATTAAAAAAATAATTTTTCTTTTAAACTTTAGCAGACTGTTTGCTACAACTATAGCAAACATTACCTACATCTTATGCTTACCTGCATGGAGCGCTTCAGCGCTCATGTTTTAATTTAAAAAGTCTGTTTAAACTCTACCCTGCCTGCATGGAGCACTTAAGCACTCAGCTTTTAGTTCAAAAATATTTTTTTACCTTTAAACTACTAGATGCAATGCCTGCATACATTTTTTATGTGGGGATGACAAATTGACATTTAAAAGATCTCATCCTACAACACATATTTCCAACATATAGCAGAATATCCGATGCATAGTTTCTCATTTTTGGTCCTACAGATTTGTAAGCCGAATAAGAGAGGAGGGAATATATGCAACTATACTGAAATTGCTGAATTACAATGGATAGTGAATTTACAAGCTGATAAGGCATGTGACTTAAACAATTCTTTTTCACTGAGGCTGATTTTGAAAGGCATAGGCTCAGATCTCATTTTTGATTGGCTGATTTGCCCTCCCCCATTGAGAATGGCTCTGAGCGGGTGGAGTATGAATTCTTGTTTCCAACTGAATAAGACTTATTTTAAATATCCAGAGTTTTTTAGGAATGACGATCTGATGAAGGACTATTCCGAAAGCACTTATCCTTTGTTTTATTGCTACTACCCTTAGCTTTTTGTTTTTAGTTTTTTGATTAAATTTATGAGTATTGCCATTCGAGTCTTTACAGTGTTTATTTTATTTGTTGTTATCTTTGGATTTGGATACATACAAAGACTTTTCCTCATCAGCTATTGTGTACTTATTATACTTTTAAACTGTAGCAAACTGTTTGCTACAGTGTAGCAAGCAGTTGCTACAGTTTAGACCAGACACAGAACACTAAGACTCTCAGTTTTAACTGCAAATGCAATACCTGGTTTTAAAAGCCAGTATTACATTATAGAATGATTGGGATTGGCTGAGTACACCCCCATCACTTTGCACCCTGTGCTGTTGCCCCTCTCACCCCACCCTAGCTATGCTACTGGTGGTAGGAACCTGGAGATAGAGAAGAGAACCATTTACATCAGTGAAGGGAAACTTCAGGCCAAGAACCACTTATATTAGTGAAGGAAGACTGTAGTAAAAGAACCATTTATACAGTGACATGTGCCTGCATTTATATCAGTGAAGGGAGCCTTCAGGCCAAGAACCCCTTTTATCAGTGAAGGGAGCCCATGGTGAGATAATCATTTATACAGTGACAGGAGCCTGCAGACAAAGAATCCCTGACAAGTGCCTGCAGTGAAGAAAACTTTTATACAGTGACAGAAGCCAGCAGACACATAACCATTTTTATCAGTGACAGGAGTCTGCAGGCAGAAAACCATTCATATCAGTGAATGGAATCTGAAATGAGAGAACCATTTAAATTAGTGAATGGAGCCTGCAGGCTCAATTATATAAATTAAAGGAACACATAGACAGACAACCATTTCAGTGAGGGGAACCTGCAGGCAAAGAACCCCTTAATCAGTGAAAGGATCCTGCAGGCAGAGAGCAATTCACAACAATGTTGGGAGTCTGCAGGGCAAGAACCATTTATACAATTCAGAGCTTAATAAGTGTTTACTAGGCTAATGACCACAAGGGCTTTTCTAAGCCTAGCCATGCATCCCAAATCTCTGACAATTTCTGGTACCCTTGATAAGTTCAAGCAGGGGCTTGGGTGATAAAATGTTTACAAGTAAGGACCCAGGAGAGAAACCATTTACAGGCTGCCTGTGTCCATTAGAGACACAGGTACCAAACCAGAGATGAATTTCCTGTTCCCCATCCAACTGTCCAAGTTACACCTGAATTGGGTTAGGGAGGAACTCTGCTTCACATGGATGGGAAGCCTGTTCCAGAGATGGGATGGTCTCTGGGATACATACCTGTGTCTCCAGCAGGTTCTATTTATATCACAGGCAGGGTTTAAGTCTTTAGACTAAGTAATTCTGGTAATGTTTGTTTTGTGGATATGCCCTGTATGCCATGCATAAATCTTCCCTCAACAGCCTGTAGGAGACAGAATACAGGGATAGGGCCTTGAGGTGGTTTGAAAAGGATGTGTTATTTATGCCCTGTGTTATTTTAGTGAGGAACCTCTGTGGACATTCCAGTTGTTGTATATGCCTGGTTAGGTACATACCAAAGTGGGCATTGTACTCAATAACTTCTTTGGATCTAGATGCCATACCTTTGTTTATAAGTTGCTCAACATACAATGATTCCCTCACTACTGTAGACATGAGATGGTGAAAGGCTAGATTACTGTCTATGTGTGACCCTAAGTCCCTGATTACTAGGTCAATTCTAAGGGGTGTATTGTCAATATGATAGTTATATTTCCAGATATTCATGTTCTGTCATGTTTCACAAATATAATTAATGCTTTGTAATCCCACATCCCACATTTATTTGTCAGTTTTTGAGTTTCTGGTTTTATTTCTGTTAATCTCCATCTCCCAAATCCAGTCTCTATTTAATTTCCAAAGTACTCCTGGTTCTTCTAGTCAACTTTTGTCTTTTTTTTTCTGTCTCTCAAGCATTTTCCATTGAAACATAGGAAAAGGTGTCACTGGTAATCTCTTCATTACCAGAAGAACATGAAGCAGAATATCCTTCTGTTTCATAACACAGTTTTTTTGAACAGATGTTTATATTTCCTCCTTATCATGCTCTGCATCAAAAAATAATTTTGTCCCTCCAGGAAAGAATGTTTTGAAAAGAGCTTGAATCTCATGTCTAATTCTCAACAGTCCCTGATTAGTAGAATAAATGTACTCCTCTTCTGCCTGGTGTATAGTGAGTAATCATTTTCCACAAACACTCTACTGTCTTCCACTTTTAGTACTCTGTCTTTCTGCCACAGTTTTGTCAGAATCAACTCCTTCTGCTGGTGGGATTGTATCTTTACTATTTAGGTTGCTTTCTCATGGCCAGGTTTGGAGCATACACACAATGTGTCCTTTCAATTAACAACTCCTGCTATGGAATACCAGTCAATCTGCTTATTTTTGCTTTCATAAAATGAATACATTCTGTTCCTTTTCCGCTTCTCTGGTATGGCAGAAAATCTCAGGTTTTTCCTCCGTGCTCTGTCCTCTAATTCTATTCTTTTCTGAAACATTGCTTCTTCAGCAGTGTCATATTCAGCCAACTTTTTCTTCATGTCAGCCTCTGATTTTTGCAGTTTTGTCACCTCATCTGAATATCTGTTTAAAGCTTTTTCCATTTTTCCAGCCTATTTGTGTGAGTACACTCCTTCAGTGTTCCATTTATTTTAAACAGCTCTGAGTACATTTGACTTATCTTTTCCTCTTGGTTACTAGAAGTCATGTCTTGCACCAAAACTGGAGCTTCCACTGCTTTTTGCTGAACAGCTGCTGAATTCTTCCCAGTCAGTGTTTTTCCTCACCTTTTGTGATTGATTTTCTTTCAGGTTCTCTGAATTTCTTTTTTTGTTGGCATCCAGGCAGTGCACTTACAAACCACTTACTGAAATTTACCCAAAAATACAAGTTTACTGGCTTTCTCTTCTGAGTTTCTGCTTTCCCACTGTGAGAGCTGAAATGAAGTTGTTATTCAATGTGTATCCACCTTGTAAGTCCATGTTGACTAAGATTTTGTGTAGAACTGGTTAAGGTGATGTGAGTTTAAATCAAGGGATGAAAAGCTAATAATGGTGATCCAAGATGGTGGACTACTTACACATTAGTTTACAAAGTCTAATGAAATAGTGGGAGAAAGAGACAAATGCAGATTATTTAAAACAGAACTGGAAACAGTTACACATCTTGTTGCGGGTTGTGATATACTCATTGCTAAGGATCAGTGTATTGAAAGGTACAACAATGTGGCAAGACTGTTGCACTAGAGGTTGTGCAAATAATTTAATATAAAGATAGCTCTGAAGCATTGAAAACATGATCCACAGTGCATTACTGATGATGATGAAGTTTGAATCACATGGGATTACCCAATACCAACAAGAAAAACAGATATAATAGCCCAACAAATAAAAGGAAATGGTAGTATTAAGCAGTGAAATTGCTACTGTCAACAATTATAGTGTCTTACATACTGAGAGACACAAAGTCATAAAATACCAAGATTTGCATGTAGAAACAAAAGCAGAGTGGAAGAAATATACGCTGACAATTCCAAATAGAAGTAGGAGCAACGAGACCAATAAAAAAGAATTTACAGTTATAACATTTCCAATATATGTAACCCCCACATGAACTGCAGAAGGAGGCAATTCTGGCAACTTTCTGGTTGCTAAGAAGAACATTCTTGAGCTAACATCTAAGACTGAAGCAATATAATTTCATGAACTCTAATCATATCCTGACTTAGGAATGAGATCCAGCCCCATCATGGCATTAGAAACCTAAAACGTGTGGAGAAATTAAAAAAAAAAAGTAGAAACCAAGAAGTAGAGCTAAGAAGTGAGTAAAATGAATTATGCATGATTCTCATTATTTGATGGCCAGCCATTGGTTGAAATGTTTTCCTATGACCTGCACTAATATGTAGAATGAAGATGAAAAAGGAATTGATCTAATTTGACAGTTTTGGCTTTGATCTTAATGCAATCAGCTGTACTACTTTACTGTTTTGCAAATATATTTGACTCTGCTGTTTTAAACATGCCTGTTTGTACTTGTGATTTTTATGCATATAGAAAATACATGTGTGATAAAGTTGTGTTCCTATCTCATGCAGTACCTATTCAATTTAATTTTATGTCTGTGACGTTACTGAATGACTCAGTTTTGCATTTTATTACACTGAGTTTCATGTTATAAAGTGGCCTGTACTTGACACACAGGTATCACAGGTGTTTCTGGTAGCAAGCATATTGTTTCCTGCTTGGAATCTTCTCTTCCCAGGTTTCAAAAGCATTTCATTCCATGTGCCACTTTACTGATTTCATGAGTATGCCCCTGCATAAGTGAACCATAACAACTAACCACAGAATAAAACTTCAGTCCTGAACAAGTCATAATTATACCAAGGATCCATTAAAGGCCATGCGTTTAGTTTTCAGTTAGACTTCATTTATGGGTGCAAAACTTCTCTATTTTGTATGTCTGTAAAAATTTGTTTCTAAGCCCATTGGTTTCTTTTGATTTTTGCTTTCACATCTGAAGTAATCAAACCTAACACAAATGTCATCCTCATTAACATAAGCATTTCTGTGCAGTTAAACTTCTCATCTGCGGCATAATTTCATAGTTGAAAAAGAACTATCACATTCTTGGACTTTCAGGATTGTTGCACACTGATCAACAGCTTGACTTCCGCTCTCCCAATCTTTGAAAAAAGAAACCAAGAGATATAAGGGATATCAATTCTGGCAGTTTTAGTAAAATTCAGTTATTAGCTATAAAGTACACTTCCTGAATATCAGAAAAGAATAAACTTGGAAAGTTGAAAGAAAATCAACTAGAAAATGTGAAGAAAAAACATTCTCTGGGAAGAATCCTGCAGCTATTCAACAAAAAACAGTTCAAATTCCAGTTTTGGTACAAGAGATGGCTTGATTAAAATAAATGAAACACTGAAGGAGTATATCAACACAAATAAGGCTGGAAAAAGAAGGTTTAAACGGCTATTCAAATAAACTAATACAACTGCAAAAATCAGAGGTCAAACTGAAGAAAAAGCTGACTGAGTATTAGGCTGCTCAAGAAGAGTTATTTCAAAAAATTGTAGAGTTAGAGGACAGACCTTGCAGAGGAAATATGATTTATTTTTCTGCTGTATCAGAGAAACTGGAAGGAACAGACTGAATTAATTTTTTGAAATCACAAAATAACAACTGGAGTGGTCTTCCACAGCATGATTTGTTAATGGAAAGGGCATCTCTTCTGTATTCTCCAAACCTGGCCATGAGAAAGCAGCCAAGACCTGTATTAGTAAACATGCAATCATACCAGCAGAAAAAATTGATTCTGATAAAATTGTGACAGATGGGCAAAGTATTAAAAATTGAAGACAGTAGAGGTTTGTTGAAAATGATTATTCACTGTACACTAGACTAAGAAGGAAATACAAAAGTTTGTCCAACAAAAAGTGAGACATACATCAGAAGGGGACTCTATTTTACATTCTTCTGATAATAAAGCTCATAGAGAGACTTTGCCAGTGAAACCTTTTCCAGTGTTTCAAAGGAAAATGCTTGAGAGACAGGGAAAAATGCACAGGAATTGACTAGGAGAATTGGGAGTACCTTGGGCTTGAACTGATTTTTGGGGTTGGGATATGGAGGTGACCAGGGAGAAAACCAACACCAACGTTAGTAAATAAATGTGAGACTATAAAGCATCAATCACATTTGTGACATATGACTTTGCAAGAAAAAAGTGGCTGAGTAAGATTAGACTTTTATTGATTTTGTTAAACTTGTGGAGGGACTGAAAGGCATATACCCCACTTCATGTCATTAATGTTTAGAAAGACACTAGAAGGAAAACAAAAAACAAAAAAGAGGTTCTGTAAGTAAAACAAACTTTCTTAGCAATATTTTTATAAAACATTTTATGATATAAATTGCATGTTATATAGTAAATCTTTTTCAGTGATTGTTTTGTGTGATACAGATACTAAAGTTAAGAAGTTTTTTTTTCTCTTTTAGTTTTAATAGATGTAGGCATTACAATGTTAAAAGAGAAGGAGGGCTGGACAAAAAGCATGTTTAAGTTAATGTGCTGTTAGGATAGGGAATGGGGTGTAAAAGTGCACTGATTATAATATTTGCTGTGAAATGTTTTCTCTTACTTTTGCATAGGAGAATGGATTAATGCCATTGGCTTAATCTAACAACACTTTTTTTGTGTGGAAGCACTTGAGCTTTTTAAAAATAAGAGAGCACTGTGATGTAATGAAAGGGTTTCCTTTAGCAAATAAAGGTTCCTTGTGAGATGAAAAGTCTGCAGCTGAGAGCAGCTGTACATTCTTTTCTTATGTTTTCGTGGAGATAAGATGACTATAAATGCAGGCAATAAATATCAACAGTTCTAGTCATTGTTTGCTTAGGGAATCATAAAATTAAAAGGTACAAGGGCAAGCAGCTTAGTAAAATATAAAGTTTGCTATTATTGGAAGTGAATAAGGGATAGCAGTTTGCCTGGTATCTAAACACTTCTGTGCATTTACTAGAACAATGTACAATTTGATTTTATTCAAAGACGACCAATGCACTTTTTTCTTAAGGGTAAAAGTTAATGTTTTCTGAAAGCATATGCACCTTACCATGGCTAACTTTAATTTTAGCATAGGTAATACCTGTGGCCAAAGCTGTGGATTTGTGACAATTGTTCCTATCAGGAGGGTTAAACTTCATTATTTGAAGATGTACATAGTTTTCTGTGTATGTTTTAAGTTAATAGGTTACGGGGTGTTCTGGGGGTGTGCTTGACTTATTTTGTTTGAGGGTCTTCTGTAAAACAAAAAGTCTTGTAAATTGTGACATAGGTTCAAAAGGAGATTACAAGAAACAACTGTTTAAAAGATCAACCTGCTAAATATCAGTAGGTGCATGTAACACAAAGCTGGACATAGACATTTAAAAAAGCTGTCATATGTAATAGGTGGGAATAATAACTTCTTATCATAATGGTTACACTATTACATAATATTTTGGAATGTGAATATCCTTACTGGTATAGACAACAGGCAAGTGTATTGACTTTTATAGCAATGCTGCAGGAAACATGTTTGGAAAGAAGAAAGCATGTGAATTTTATAAAGAAAAGATTTTAGGATGGATATTAAGCAAAATATCAGGGATAAAGGAAACTGGGAGTAATAATAATTGCTAGATGAGTTCCAATAGTGGTGGAAAAGGAAAGCGATGATAATGGTAGATTTGTGATGGTAAGGGAATACTGGCCAGGGAAGAGGATTACCCTGGCATGTATTTATATTCCACCTAAAACTGCTATTCTGGAACTTAAGAAATTTTTGAGAGAAATGATCAGCTTTCAGCAGGAAATATTATTTATAGGTGGGGACTGTAACTTGATTTGCAACAGTGAGGATGTATCTTGGTGAACTAAAAGGTAAAATATAGCAAAAGATGGAAGATTTTTTAAGTAATTTATAAAAATATTTTGTTCATAGCTTTATAGGTTCATAGGTGTGTATGTGGCTAATGGCCCTGGTGCCTTTATAAGCATAGCCCATAGAAGTGGCCTGGCATTGTGCCACCCATCATTAATTTGCAGTGCCTCTATCAAGTAGAGCCACTGGAGTGGTCCCCAGGGTGAACATTCTATTTCCCATCAACTCATCAAGATTTTCTTTGCAGTGGGCTAGTGAGGTGCTCTGCTTGACATGTATGGGAAGTCTATTCCAGAACATGGGCAGTCTCTGGGTTATGAACGTATCCCTTCTGCATGTTCTGTTGATTGTGGCAATGAGGTTGAGGTCTCTGGAGTGAGTGGTGCAGAGGGATTGGGATTTCTTTAGATGTAGCATTTCTAACAGAGCTGGGTCAGGCATGGCTTTGTAAGTCAAGCAGAGATTGCCTCTTAGTAGACGATATGAGACAGAGAATAGCTGAAATTTTTTGAGTCTATCTGTGTAGGACATGTGTTTAAGGCCTAGGATCCTCTTTGTGAGGTACTTTTGTGGCCTCTCCTGCTGTTTCAGGTGTCTAGTGAGGTACATGCCAAATGAGGCATTATACTCTATGATTGGTCTAATGAGGGAAGAGTAGAGAGAAATGATGACCTCTTTCTTCCTGGATGCAAAAACCTTGGTAATGAGATATGTCACATAGAAGGACTTTCTGACCACAGTGGCAATGTGGTGGTCGAAGGAGAGGTTGCTGTCAACCTGTGTCCCCAGATCTCTTATAACGCCTTCAGTTTTCAGTGGGCTCCCATCGATCTAGTAATTAGTGGAAGCTGAGTTTTCTCAAAGGAGATGGCGACACATTTTTTGGCATTAAGCTTAAGGCCATGGTTTCAACACCAGTCATTGGTCTCAGTGAGGCCTTTCTGTAGGATGTCTGGATCACTCGGGGAGTTAATAATGGCTCCCAGCTTGCAGTTGTCTGTGAATTTTGTCAGCCAGAGTTCATCTACTTCTGAGAATTAGATGCCAAACAGGAGATGACCCAGGACCAAACTCTGTGGTACTCCACAAGTGACTGATCAGCAGTCTGACTTGGAGTCTACTACTTTCAGACTGTGTGTTCTATATGTGAGCCAATTTGCAACTCATCTAACGATATAGAGGTTGATGCCTAGTTTGGTGAGTTTATCAATAATTCCTGAGTGAGGAATGGAATCAAAGGCCTTGGCCAGATCAAGGTAGGCTGTATGAACTGCCTTACCTTCATCCATCACACTGGTGACTGACTCAAAGAAGTCAACCAGGTTGAGCAGGCATGAGCTACCTTTCACAAAACCAAACTGCGTGGGATCTAGAGTTTGGAAATTCCATATATCCTTGTTAATTAGGTCCATGATGATGCGCTCCATAGCCTTACATCTCAGACTCATCAGGCTAATGGGGCAATAATTTCCAGGGTCTGTAGTCACTCCTCCTTTATGGAGAGGGATGACTGTAGCAGTGCGCCATTTGGTAGGGACAAAGCCTGAGGTGAGGCTGTGAGTAGACAGAACACAGAACTGTGGTGCCAGTCCACTTTGTAATTCATGTAGAACACAGCCAGGGATATTGTTGGGTCCCATGGAAGCTGTATTATTGGCCTTAGACAATGCAGCTTTAACTTGTGCTTCAGTAATGTAGGGTGCCTAGCATTCTTTCAGTATTGAAATTGGTCCTTTGGGGGGAGGGGCAAGGTTGCACTGTATCTGTCGGCCAGTATGTTGGCAATATCTGTTGGCTCAGTATAGGAGGTACCATTGTGCAGTAACTCAGAGCAAATCTGGGTATTACCATGGAGATTCTTGATATAACTAAAAAAGGCTTTGTGGTTGTTTTTAGTGTCTACCGCAATTCTGCCTTCATAGCTGACTTTGGAGGTTTTGATGAGGGATCTCAACGTTTTGTTGAGGCTAATAAGGAAATTTTTCTAGTATTGGGACTTCACCTTTTTCTGCAACAATTTCTTCTTTCTATTGTAGAGTTTATTAATGGCAGCGGATCACCAGACTGGCTTCCTTTTTTTGGAGGAGAGCGTCTTGGTTCTGTTGGGTATGGCTAGTTCCATGCATTTTTGCACATGTTCGTACATTGCATTGGTATGTGATTCGGCAGTCATGCGTCTATTTTCTATTGACATGGGTGCTGTGAAGTTAGCCACCTCTGGTATAGCAGATGTGAATTCTGATAGAATTTACATATTATTCCCCAAGGTACAATAACTGAGTTAGATTAGACAGAAAGTATATTTCATAGTAGCATGCGCATTTAATTGAAAGCTTTGAAACATATACAATAAGTACTTCAGATCATGTGCTAATAGCAATTAAGATACAAATTCAGGGTAATAAAGTAAAAAATGAGACACTGGTGCTTTCCCACCTCTAAAACGAGAAGAATTTAAGGAATGGGTAGTGGAAATTATTTAAGAGTTATTAGGGAAGATATAATTTTTTTCAGAAGTTATAGCTCTATGAGTGGGTTAAAATGAAAGTGGAGTTTAAATATATGGTAGAAAGAAAAGAAAAAGAGATGTAGTTAAGAAGTAATAGAAATTATTTAGAGGGGCTGACAAAGGTTAAAATATTGCAAAATAATGGAAATCAGACAGAGCAAGACGAGGCCCAACTGCAGAGTGCTAAAATAAGAATAAGGGAGTATCTGGATAACATGCATGAGTTTAGAAAGATTGCTGTAAAGCAACTGTTTTTTTTTATAACTTCAGAGCACAAAAAAAGTTTAGCACAATGACTTAGACAATAGAAATTAGAAATGGCTGTTGCCAAACTTTAGGAGCCTTTAACAAGAAAAATAACCAGAAATCCTGTAGAGGTATTAGAGATATTAATTTTTTATGACAATTTGTATAAAGTAGAGACATGGGGATGCCAAGAAAAAGCACAAATAGAAATATTTATGTAAGACTTAAGTATGCCAAGGTTAGAGATACATGCAGCTCAACAATTAAAACTTAACATAGGAGGAAATGAGATAAAAATGGTGACACATAATCAATCTGCAAGAAAGTGCCCAGGCATAGATGGTATTCCTGGAGAAGTTTGGAAGCTAGGAGGGAAGAAAGTGATGAAGATTTGGAAGGCTTGTTTCACACTATTTTAAAAGGAGTGGAAGAACCAACATTCTGGAAGAAAGCTGTGGTAGCTGCAATACCTAAAGATAGCAAAGGCCTAACTGACACAGCTTCTTATAGGCCTATTTCAATTTTAAACCATGTTTATAAAGTGCTTATGTTTATAATATGCATGTTTATAATAGCTAAAATAATAGCAAAAGTGTTGTCAAAATTAGTAGATATGGATCTATGTGTTTTTTGTGGACGGTAGACAAACATTTGGCTACATTGAAAGAACAATGATGATCCAGAGGGAATCACAATGTAAGAAAATACTGCAGTTTTTGGTGGGTCTTGATGCAGAGAAAGCATTTGACAGGGTAAGCTGGGATTTCATGAGCAGGACAATGGAAGTATTTGCATTCCTTGATACAATAATAAGGTTACTTAGAAGGATGCATGAGGGATCAGAGGCAAAATGTGAAGTGGAAGAGTTCATCTTTGATAAGTTGTGTCTGAACAGGGGAGCCAGGCATGGGTGCCCGCTTTCCCCTTTGCTATTTGCTTTGTAATTAGAGCCATTGGCAAAGAAAATAAGGGACTCAGAAATTCAAGGATATAATTGGTATGGTAATCAAGGAAAGTTGGCTTTATTTGGAGACAATATTATTTTGTACCTGATAAAGCCAGAAAAAGGACATCACAGTGTTGTGGAACATTTTGAGATAGTTTCAGTTTTTGGGGGGGGGGTGTAAAATGAATGAAAATAAAAGAAAGGCTATAACTGTAAACTATCTATCCACACATGAATTGGTTCAACAATACTCATATTTATGGGGACGTGATAAAATGAATTATTTAGAAGTATGGATTAGAAGGGATGCTGTTATGGCAGCTAAGTATATGTAGGAAGAGACTAAAAAATAATACAAAAAACTGTGAAACTGGAAGCTCTTGTTATGGATATGGATAGCAGGATAGAAGCAGTGAAATGTGTTTAGTCCCTTTAGTTTTATATACAGATCAGGCTTATTTTGTCAACCAGAGGAGAACTTGTGGGCAATAATAAGAAGTTGAATGAATTTTATCTGGGAGGGAAAGAGGGCAAGGGTCAAGTGGTATAAGCTGATCCTTCCAATAGAAGATGGGGTTTAGGATCACCTGATTTGAAGGGAATATTTAGAGCTACACAGTTAAGGTTCATATACATAACACAAGCACAAAACAATAATTCAAAGTGGAAATGGATGATGATGAAGCAGGAGGCAAATTCAAGAAGTATGGAGAGTGTGATTTTGGATGCAGATGCTTAAGGAGAATAACAACGGCCATACATAATGTTATATTCATAAATTAGCAGAAAACATTCTAAGAAGTAAGCTAACATAAGACTGGAGAAAGGAGAGTTTGTCAATAGGGATGACTGCAATTAGGGGTACAGAGAATAGACAAAGCAAGAAAGGGCCGGAATTTACTGGAGAAAACTGGCAAAGGAATCGAGGAATCGACAGCAAATAACTAGAGAGTAAAAGATAATAGAATGGTTAGAGGCCAAGAACACATTTGTACTGCAGGCTAGTGACTGACTTCCCTATCAGGGACTGATGTCAGAGTAATAGGCAAAGTGAAAGGGATAGGGGAGTCCTAAATGAAAACCCTGCTATGGTAGAGTTTTTAGTTGAATCTTGAACAGAAGCTGTTGTTAAAATTGAATAATTGAGTAGGGCATGTAAAATATTGCACAATATCTATAGGAACCAATCATATTAGGTTAGAAAAGACTGGTAAGAGGGACTGGATAAGCAATTCATAAGAAAACAATGGGAGGACATATGCATGGCTCCCATATATGCAACAAAGTCTAGAAGATTTTGAATTTTTGCTTGGAAGTGTTTGGATTTGCATTTTTATATCTCAAGCAGACTCCTAAGAATTTTTTCTAAGGTAGATAGCAAATGTTGGAGGTGTAATGGGTAAGAAAGAGGTAATTGTGCACATATGTTTTGGGAGTGTAAGGAGTTGGCAGACTTTAAAAATGTTCCATAGAGTACTTTGTCAGAAATATTAGATGAGAAAATAGGTGTAACTAAGGAAATGATTGTTTGAGCTGGGCTATAGGATCTGAACTGCCTAGACATAATAAGACCTTGTAAAGTTTAATTCTGCTGGCTGCCAAAAAAGCAATTACTAGAAAATGGAAATCCAAGTCTAAACCAACTATATTTGAAGTATTGAATATTATAACAGTGATAAAAAAAACTGGAAGCAGGATCTTTAGAAAAGGGTAGGAGCAAATTACATAGACAAAAATAGAAATTGTAGGAACAGTGCATGCAGAATAAAGTTTTGGAGGAGAAGTAAGGTAAGGGAAGGCAATTTATGTGATGTTGGATCAATTATAGTTATACAAAAGAATACACGTGATGCATAGGATCTTATCAGTTGAACGAGTTTTCAGAAACTTGAAATTCATA
This sequence comes from Protopterus annectens, assembly GCF_019279795.1. Lineage (NCBI taxonomy): Eukaryota > Metazoa > Chordata > Ceratodontiformes > Protopteridae > Protopterus > Protopterus annectens. The sequence continues at coordinate 1,067,109,999 of NC_056733.1, forward strand.
TGGTTCTGACCATATGATCAAGTTTTTGAAAACTTAAAGCTTTTGGATGGAGATTGTGGTACAGTGAGGATTGGAAAATTTACCCTTTTCCTCACTGTAGTGTGATGTCAGAGTTGGTATGTATAATTTGCAGGGGGTGTGGGGGGTACAGGGAGGGCTTCCCTCCTGCAAGAACATAAAAAGGTAGATTTTTATGTTTTTTTTTTTTTTTGATGTTTGAGTTTTTGGAAATAGACCTTATAAATTTTGAGTTTCTGAAAACTCGATCATCTGACATAGACCCAATGTATAATGTTTGTAACTGGGAAAAAGTTAATATGATTTGCTTCTTTTATATAAATGTATTTTTGCTTATGTCCTAAGTGATGTCAGTAAAGGTTTTTAAAAAATCAACACATTCTTCTTTTCATAGTCTCTCATGTTCTTCATCCTTTTTTTTTTCAAAGCCTGTGCAGTTCACTTAACCAGGCCATTTCATGAAGCATGAAGACGTGCATTAGTTACCTGATGAATTCTGTTTTATGTCATAAAACTCTGCAAATTTAACATTAGTGAAGCAAGACCAGTTATGAGAATAATGAGTCACTACTACTTCAGTAATATCATGTGTGTTGTTTATTATATATGTTTTTGTCTGTCTCAGTTTTTCAGCAGTTGTAATGTAGCAGAGCTCATAGCATACACATTCATCCACTTTGAATGAGCAGCCGTCAAAACTAGACATTTTTTTCAAGACATTGTGCTGTATATTCCGCAAACAGACATGATCAAGGATAATTAGACCAGGTGACTTTGATGATGATATATTATTTATTTGATCATCTTAAGATATTTTCCTTCAGTCTCTACATCCAGATCTAAGCCAGGTTACCATATGTACAATCTGGCTAAGATATTCCTTTGCAGCATTCTTTGTAGACTTTTCTGGGGAAAACAGACTTTGGGGGGAGTATTAGAAGAAACCTCCTTGAAGCACTGACATTTGTAAGCTCAACAGTGGACTCAGCTTCTGTCAAAGCATTTGGAAGCAAATTCAAACTACTAAAATAAAGTGGTGCAACAGGCAGCATACTCACTTTTGGTGACAAAAGGCTGTGGGTTCTATTCTCGCACCAAGTAGCTTGACTGGCAACATTGCAGTGCAGTATAAGGAGGTGTTGCACTCCTGAGTGTGTCATCCTTTGGATGAGATATTAAACAGAGAAATTCTCCAAGTGCAACTAACATTAGGTAAGACTGCAATCCAAATTGTAGCTTGCTACAGATCCCCCACCATGCCCCAAGATTATCACTACACATTTCTAAACATACTGGAAAATATTAATATACAACCAAACACCCTAATACAGGGTGATTTCAACTACCCTGCCATTAACTGGGAAAACTACTCGTGTACCAACACCTTTGCCCAACGGTTCTTGGAATTCATAAATTCCAATGCCCTGGATCAACTAATCCATAGTCCCACCAGGGGCTCCAATATCCTAGACCTGGCCATTACCAACATGGGAAATCAATGCTCCACACCAGTGGTCACCCTCTCGTTGGTCAGGTCAGACCATAAGCTAATCACCCTTAACATCCACATCCCATCCCCACCCCCCAATAAGGAAACCTCCAGAAAAAAACTTCTCCAAATCCAGTTTCATGCTACTCAAGTCAGAAGTTACAAACTTCATGACACCCATGCAGACGGGAACTGAAAGCTCAACTTCTGAGTCCTACATTAAGGCACTGTATGAGCACATCCACTCATGCATGAATCATACCATCCCAAAAAAAGAACAAAGATTCTCTCCTCCAAAGAAAGGAAGTCAATCTGGTAGTCTTCTGTCATAAACAAACTTTACAACAAAAGGAAGAAACTGTTGCAGAAAAGAGGAAAATCCCAGGATGCAAAAAACTCCCTTACCAGCCTCAGTAAGAAGCTGAGATCCCTCATAAAATCCTCCAAAGCTAGTTATGAAAATAAAATTGCCAAAGATTCCAAAGACAACCACAAGACATTCTATAACTATGTCAAGAATCTAAATGGCAATGCTCAGATCTGCTCTGAGGTACAACAGAATGGCATTAAATATACTGATCCCAAGGATATTGCCAATATCCTGGCAGATCGATTCAGTGCCAACTTCACCCCCCTCTCACCCCCTAAATGGCCCATCTCAATACCAGAAGATTGACAAATTCTGGTAATAACAGCCACATAGGTAAGAAACGCACTCTCCAAAGCTAAGAATACAGCATCCATGGGACCAGATGACATACCAGGCTGTGTACTACATGAACTACAAAATGAACTGACACCTCACCTAAGTGTCATGTTTAATCACATCCTCAACTCAGACTTCATGCCCACTGAGTGGCACACAGCTATACTTATCCCATTCCACAAGGGGGGATCCACCTTGGATCCCAAGAACTACTGCTCCATCAGTCTGATGAGCCTGATCTGCAAGGCCATGGAATGTATTATCATGGAACTTATAAACAAAGACATTGGAAACCTTAAAACACAGGACCCCACCCAGTTTGGGTTCTTGAAGGGCCAATCTTGTCTCCTGAACCTGATTGACTTCTTTGAATCAGTCTCCAGAGCCATGGACGAGGGTAAGGCAGTCCACACAGCCTATCTGGACCTCGCCAAGGCCTTTGACACCATCCCCCACTCTGGAATCATAGATAAACTTACTAAGCTGGGCATTAATCCCTACATCACTCGATGGGTTGCCAACTGGCTTACTGACAGAACCCACACTGTAAAAGTAGCTGACTCCAAATCCAGCTCCAGACAAGTCACAAGTGGAGTACCTCAGGGTTCAGTCCTGGGATGTCTCTTGTTTGGCATCTACTTCTCTGAAGTACAGGCCAACACTAAGGGACTCTGGCTAACAAAGTTTGCAGATGACTGCAAACTGGGAGCCATTATTGAATCCCCAAATGATGTGGATACTCTACAAAAGAGCCTTACAGAAACAGATGCTTGGGGCCAGAGCCATGGGCTCAAGCTCAATGCCAAGAAATGTATAGTTATCCCCTTTGGGAAAAAACATGTACCCATGAATTACCACATAGGTGGCAGTAGACTAAACACTGAAAGTGTGATAAGAGACTTAGGGACACAGGTGGACAGTGGTCTCACCTTTAATAACCACATCGCCACAACAGTCAGGAAATCCTTATATGTGGCACACCTCATCACTAAGGGCTTTTCATCCAGAAAAAAGGAGGTCATTGTCCCACAGTACTCATCCCTCATTAGACCCATTACAGAATACAATGCCCCATTTGGTATGTACCACTCAACACATCTGCAACAACTGGAAAGGCCACAGAAATACCTTACTAAAAGAATCACAGACCTAAAGCAGATGCCCTATGCTGACCGCCTTAAAAAACTCCAGCTATACTGTGTCGCATATCATCTACTCCGAGGTGATCTCTGCTTAACATACAAGGCCATGTCAAACCCAGAGCTGCTGGACATGTTACACTTAAAGAATTCCTAATCCCTCAGAGCCACATGCTCCAGGAATCTAAACCTTGTCATCACAATAAACAAAACATGCTGGAGGGATAGGTTCCTGACCCAGAGACCCCTGGGATTTTCCTCTTTTCTGCAACAGAGTCTTCCTTCTGTTGTATTGTTTGTTTATGGCAGGTGACTAACAAATTGGCTTCTTTTTTTTTGGAGGAGAGCTTCTTGGTTCTATTTGGAATGGCACGATTCATGCATGAGTGGATGTGCTCGTATAGTGCCTTAGTGCAGGATTCAGCAGTCGAACTTTCAGTTCCCGTCTGCATGGGTATCATGACGTTTGCCACTTCTGACTTGAGTAGCATGAAGTTAGCTTTGGAGATTGTTTTTATGGAGGTTTCCCTACTGGGGGGTGGGGGTGGGATGTGGATGTCAAGGGTGATTAGCTTATGGTCAGACCTGACCAACGAGGGGGTGACCACTGGCATGGAGTATTGATCTCCCATGTTGGTAATGACCAAGTCTAGGATATTTGAGCCCATGGTGGGACTATGGATTAGCTGATCCATGGCATTGGACTTTATGAATTCCAAGAACTGTTGAGCTAAGGTGTTGGTGTCAGAATAGTTTTCCCAATTAATGGCAGGGTAGTTGAAATCACCCAGTATTAGGGTGTTTGGTTCTATCTTAATATTTTCCAGTATGTTTAGAAAGGTATAGTGAGAATCTTGGGGCATGGTGGGGGATCTGTAGCAAGCTACAATTTGTATTGCAGTCTTACCTAGTGTTAGTTGTACCTGTAGAATTTCAGATGCATTGTGTTGGGCAACTAGCCTGGAGGTGTGAATATCCTTGGTGAATATGGACACTCCTCCACCTTTAGTGTTTCGGTCCTGGTTTGGGGGCCAAAAAGTGTGGTAAGAGTTGTAGCCTGGTATTGCAGAGGTGCTCTCTGGAGCCTTGATCCAGGTCTAAGTTACTGCACAGATATCGATGTTCTCCATTTTTAGAAGTGCCTCAAGAGAGTGCACTTTGAGGTTTAGACTTCTAGCATTGAGTAGCATTAGATTTTTCATGCTTATATCTGTGGTGGTTTTGTCCTTTGAGCCTTGTCTAAAAAAGGCACTATAGGGGTGGCAAGAGCCTTAGTCAGTAACCTGAATCCCAGGCGCGACAGGTGCAGACCATCTCTAGCAAAGCATTGTGATCTGTCGATCATGTCATCCCAGGCAGACAGATACTGGATCCCCTTTGAATGACAACAGAAACTTAGCCAATTGTTGATGTCAATCATTTTGTCCTTATACTGTGGTATCATTCTGGGTGAAGGCAGGATGCTACTCAGGGCTAGGGTCATACCTGCCTGGGTCACATGATCTGAGAGCTCTTCCATGTCTCTTTTCATGTAGTCCAAGGAGGTACATCTCAAGTCATTCACTCCAACATGAACAATGACAGAGTCATATTTGTACTTGTTGTGGAGTGACTTGAGTGCATGCGTGATGTGGCGGATCCTGGCACCCGACAGGCAGCTGACTGTAATTTTCTCCTTGCTCAGCCTGGTGAGTGGGACATCAGTGTGCCTGACTATAGAGTCACCTATGACTAAAGTGTTGGGCACGTTGTCTTGCCTTAAGGGCTGTTATTGGGTGGCACACTGGTGTTGTGAGCTATGTGACACTTTGTTTGTGATTGGTGTTTACTTGTGTTTCAGCTTCAGAGGTCCTTGTTTCTTGGGCAGGTTAATGTTAAGGGCCTCTGCATAAGTGGGTTTAGTGTTACTATGTGTGGATGTTGGAGGCGTGTGTTTTGAAGGGCTATGTGTTGCTTGAGGTGTAGTGCAGGTGTTAACCTTCTCCTCTTGACTGTCTAGCACAATCTTGGGTGGAGAGAGCTTTGCTTCCAGTTTGGCTATGTAAGTGCATCTCTTGCAGGTTGTAGTGTTGGGTGGAATGAGGAGAGGGTTGTCTGTGTACATGAGGCAATTGCTGCATTGCCCCAGTATGCCCAGGTTCACCAGGTGGACATTAGAAATCACCAGAAGCTGACCGTTGGACATGCCTGGTTCAGTGTTTCTTTTGTAAAGTACAAGAGCTGTTTTCCCTTACCTTGGCAAGGTACTTTGCAGTTATAGGCTGTTTAGTGCCTATGATTAGTTTCTCCTTATTAACAAGGAGAGTTGAGTGTTTGTATAAGTTTAAGGCTTCCTACTGCTTTCCAGCAGGTTTTATAGCAAGTGCTAGTCACAGGGATTCAGATTTTAGTGCTACAAACCAGCTAGTTCTAAAGTAAAGTTTGAAGAGCAGACTTTCTGGCACCTGAAGTAGTTTAAAGTGCTAGACTAATAGGCTAATAAAAGTGCAGGAGAGCAGAGAACTAATAGATCTGAGGGAAAAATTGAAGAGCACTGCTAGCATACAAAAAGTCCAGGATACAGCAAGTCTGTATCTGGGCTACACTAGTTCCAGGAAATGTAAGAAACAGCTTTTTTTTTCAGTAGAAAGTAAACAGGCAGAAGATAATGAGGTAATTCAATATGCAGAAGTTAATGGGGTGGGCCTTTGCTAGGTTCTCACTATTAACAGTAGAATGAGCTGATGTAATGTGACTGGGTGGGAGTGTCTAGTATCGACTTAATACCAGAGGTGGGCAACTCAAAGCCACCAGGACAAAAAGACCAAAACAAGAACTGGGAAGGTGGGTAGGGAAAAACAGTTGTACAGATTACAGAGATATTAAATCAAAATACAGACAAAAAATGAGAATAAACTATTAGCTTTTCTCAATATCACAGCTGGCAGTAGGTCAGTCTCTCTGTAGCAGCCTGAGCAACAGGTATATCTGATTTAAAACACAGGACAGAAGCCAAACCAATTATCCAAGCAATACAGATGCAGGAATACTTTGGCCGGATAAAACCAGTTCTGTAAACTTTCTGCCACTAAGAAAACAGACAAGGCCTCCAAACAAAGGATTTCACTACAACTGAGGTCAACACTAAGAGATATACAGCTGTATCACATTTATTTTTCTTGTGACATGCACCACTCTTACATTAATATTTCATTTGTAATCTTATCTTTATTTCTGTTTATATCTCTTGTCTTTTCAGAATCATGTTTTTTTGCCATGCACATTCTGTAACCATGTTTCCATGATGTTCTACTACTGTATCATGTCTTTCACGTTTTTCTTTTTAACAACAGGAAATTAAAAATCTTTAACTGCAGTAGAATAACTTTGTAGATAACATCCTATTTCATCTAAGATGTGTGAAGCTACTTCACTCACTCACTTTTCCTTTAATGCAACCTTTCACTAGTAGTGAGATATCTTTGTTTTGCATTTATACTTTTGCAGTTATTTTTCTAACTTTGGTTGTAATTTTAAGTTTTAGAATATATCATAATTTATTGACTTCACTGTCATAATTCTTGCAGACAACTTGTTTTACTTTCTCTTTTGCAGCTGTTGCATATCCATATATATTTACATTTCACAGTGTTGGTTTCTTTAATTTCATTCCAAGCTTGCTCTCAAATGTTTTGCTTACATGAATTGTTATATGGTCTGTTCATAGTTTTTATGGTTCTTAGTTTTTTACATATTCTGGCATCATTATTAGTGTTAGCTAATCTTTTTTTTTATAGACAACAAAACACCAGCGCTATAGTTATTAAAGTTTACTGAACAACACCCTGATTACAATTTCCCAGTAATAAAGTTAAACAGAATTCAGTCACCTGCAGCTTTGAGCTGAATAAAGGTCCCTGTTTTCCAGACAAAGGTAACATAACTGCAAGCAGTTTGAATGTTCCTTTGCTATGTATCAGTTCTGAGCAGAAAAACAGGAAGCTGAGTAAGGCACAACAGACAGTTAGGTCTGGTTCAATCTGGATACTGTTTCACTTTTTGTACAGTCAGCATATCATTGTAATAGACGGAGCTGCAGTCAAAATAATAAACAAAAGCAATGTGGCTTACATAATTAACTAAAGAAACCAGCAACCAAAGATATTTGCTGTATATAACTACTATGGTTGTGCACTGTCATTTTATTGTTATTTTTATTGTTATTGTTATTGCACAAATCCACTACTATGTAAAATGTTAAGTTAATGTTCTGTTTAGTTTGTAATGTGGAGCTTTTCTTCCTGGGCCTCCATTGAAAATGGACTCTCACTCTATGAGGGAAGATATAAACAGCTTCACAGCCCCCTCCCCCTCCACAGAAACTGGCACATATGTCCAAACTTACACCAAAGTACTATATGAGCATTTATATAGCTGCATGGACTCAGGACTACCAGATAGATGAAATTCTCCTCCTCAAGGAAGAGTAAACCTGTCTGGTGGACATCTGCAATAAATAAACTCCATAATAAAAGGAAAAATTGCTGCTCAGGACCAAGAAGGAGCAGATGTCTAATTGGAAGCAATCTCTCCTTAGCCTGAACAAACAAATAAGAGCACTAGTGAAATCCTCCAAAGCAAACTTTGAGTCCAAACTGGCCACATCTACTAAAGACAATCATAAGACGTTCTTCACATATGTCCGCATTCTCAAGGGAAGCACCCAAATCTGCTCAGAACTGGTGGTCAAGGACACCACATACACAAACCCTGTAGATACAGCCAACCTGCTGACAGACAGGTTCAGTGAAAACTTCACTCCTCTGTCCACCCCATCAGTAAAACAGGACATCCCCAGTACCTGCCCCCCTCCCCTTATCTCTAGGGAGCAAGTCATCACTGCCCTCTCATAGGCAAAAAATACAGCCTCCATGCGACCCGATAACATCCCATGATGCATCCTACATGAACTCAGGCCGGAACTTGCAGCACCATTAGGCACCCTATTTAACCAAAGCCTGAGTACAGGCTTCGTCCCAGCTGAGTGGAGGACAGCTACTGTCATTCCTTTGCACAAAAGTGTAGCATCCACCGATTCAGGAAATTATAGACCCATCAGCCTAACAAGACTGATCTGCCATGCCATGGAGCGGATTACCATTGACCTCATTAACAAGGACATTGGCATCCTCCAGACACTTGATCCAACACACTTCGGTTTTGTCAAGGGGAGGTCATGCCTGTTAAATTTGGTTGACTTCTTTGAGGCAGTCACCAAGGACATAGACAAGGGCAAGACTGTGCACACCGCCTATCCTGACCTGACGAAAGCCTTTGATACTATTCCCCACTCAGGTATAATAGATAAACTCTCTCTAAACTAGGTATTAATCCATATGTTACCAGATGGACAGCAAACTGGCTCACTGATAGAACCCACCTAGTCAAAATAGGGGAAGCCACCTCAAGTAGTAGATCTGCAACAAGCGGTATACCTCAGGGATCGGTCTTGGGGCCTCTGCTGTTTGTGATATACTTCTTAGAGGTACAGGCCAAATCTAGTGGGCTATGGCTGACCAAGTTTGCAAATGACTGCAAGCTAGGTGCTGTCATCAATTCCCCTAGTGATGTGGACATCCTCCAAGAGGGTCTCACCCAAACAAATAACTGGTGCCAGAATAATGGCCTCAAACTCAATGCCAAAAAATGCATCATCATCCCTTATGGGGAAAATGACGTCCCCACAAATTATCACATTGATAATAAAGCACTAAATACGCAATCAGCCGTGAGGAACTTGGGAAAATGGGTTGATAGCAAACTGACTTTTGACCACCATATTGCCGCCGTTGTACGGTAAACTTTCTACATGGCCCACCTCATTAGTAAGGGTATCTCATCCAAGGACAAGGTGGTCATAACATCCCTGTATTCTTCCCTTATAAGATTGATTATTGAATACAGTGCCCCTTACCTCACAAAGCACATGCAGCAGCTGGAGAGACTACAGAGATTCCTCACCTGGAGAATCCAGGGCCTCAAACATCTACCTACACAGATAAGCTAAAAGCCATATCCCTCTACTTAGTCTCCTACAGACTCCTCAAAGGTGATCTCTGTCTGGCATACAAAGCAATCTCAAACCTCACCCTGATGGGACTGCTGCATATCCGCAAGTCAAGCTCCACTCGAGTAACCCACACGTGAGACCTCAGCCTAGTCTGTGACATCACTAGGACTTGTTGGTGGGACAGATTTGTGTCCCAGAGACTCCCCCCTTTGTGGAATAGACTCCTTCTCCATGTAAAGCACAGTACCTCATTAAACCTTTTTAAGTGCAACCTGGATAACTGGATGGGGAACAGAAAATACACCCCTGGAATTCCACCTATGTCCATGCTGGAGAGTGGCATAGGATGCTGACTTGTTGGAACATGGGCTAAATTTTTGGCTAGGCTTGTAAGGGCCTCAGGGCCAATAGCCTAGTAACTTCCTGTGATCCTATGATCCTATGTCCAGTCAAACCTTCCCAGTAAACAAATGTCAAATAAAATAAAATAAATACATAAATTAAAATATAATGGGGGATGCAATGTTTACTTTCTATGGTATCTATCAGTTTCCCCCACTTGACCTTGAAAGAAGGTCAGCACCTTGTTTACAACTGAAGTAATTCTTCAGTGAAAATGGCATTTACGGGTTTCACAGCTAGATTAGAAATGTTAACTAGGCAAACTTTTAAACATAAAGAAAGTACATCGTAGAACTAGGATGACAGTTACAGCGATGAGAAATGTCATTCTCTCTCTCTTCTAGGCCTTGAATTCACTACCATGCCATCCATTCTTCATTGTACTTTGGTCTGGTGGCCTGTAAAATCTCTAATTTTTTCAAGATGATTTTGAATGGATTCAGATCTATGTGCCATGTATGTACAATACTCATCAACTATTAAAGAATATGTATTCCCATCCTATTTTGCAGAACCATAGTATGCATTTCTGTAATTTCTTCTGTTATATCTGAAATTGCCCCAAATGTAGGACTGACTAGAATAGCTTTGGCTGCCCCATACCATGAAAAGATACCTACTCCAGAGATGATGTCATCTCTTAAATCCATGTGCCCAGACCCTTGTTATTTATATACTCTAAATCATGGCTGTATATCCAGGGCATATATCTCTGTTCCTACTAGATTTTTTGGTGTTTCTCTTTTTTTCCTACCTTCTGATTTTGCCATTTGGTAGTTGATAAACTTGCCTATTCATTGGAGAAACTAGCCCTGTGCTTCGTATTCCAATGACAGGTATCCCTAACCTAGGCACTGGTATCACATTATATATCCAACATTTGCTGACATTGAATTGAGATACATACATATATTGGACTGCTAGAAAAGTATTAAATTGAGGTGACCGATCTGTTGAAACTGGGATATACCTTATCTTGCCTAAGATTATTTATTATTTATTTATTTGTTTATTTATTGTTTGTTAACCGGGTTATTCCAGCTGGGCTAGTGGACCGTTTTCAGTGGAGACCTGAGGAGAAAAGCTCCAATAAAGTATATACAATATAAAGTACATAGGTTTACATCATTATAATATATTTAAGTATACAAAATGTGCATCATTATATGATGTAAGTTCAAACAGTTGTGAGTTTACAAAGGCAGAATTACAGAGACTTGCCAAATTTATAATAGATAAAGTGAGTAGCATGTGTCAGTATTAGTCTGTACAGGAGTAACAGTTTCACAAGTAATATACACACACTGGTTTGCAATTTAGAGCTTGTCAGTTTGAGAATATGAGTAAGGTAGGCCAGAGGCACGTATGCAAAAGATTTTTGGAAAGATGTTCTGAGCAAGATCTATGAGGTTTGTTAAAGATGGTAAAGAAGTGATGATTTTAGGTGTGGAGTTAGTAGTGTGGGTATTTTAGGTGGGAGCATGTGAAGGACATTCCCATTTGGAAGAGAGATGGGAGAAAAGCATGAATTTGAAGTTGTTCTGGTTAGGTAGATTATGTAGTGGTGTGGGAGATTGTTCCATAGCTTGGCTACGGTGTGGGAAAGTAATAGTTTGCCAGGAGGGTGGATGGGTTTGTATACATGTAGAAGGTTTCGGCCTTTGTATCTCAGGGTGCGGGTAGGTGTATAGGGTGTTAGAGATTTAGCAAGAGAGGGGCATTCTGTTGGTTTAAAGATGAGTTTGTGGGCTGTTGTAAGTTGTAGGTACTTTAGGTGGTTGTGGAGTTCTAGCCAGTTTAGGGTGTGTAGGGAGTGACAGTGATGGGAAGAGTTCTTAGAATTGGTTGCAAATTTGCAGATTTTGTTGTAACAGGATTCGAGTTTAGAACGAAGGCCAAGTTGTAGGTTGGAGAATAGGGGAGCACCATACAAGAGAGAGGGGAGAAGGAAGGTAGATGCAAGGGTATGATAAGAGGATGGAGTAAGGTAGTAGTTATATCTGTAGAGGAGACCGATTTTCTGGTTGGTTTTTTTGATTGTTGAGAGGATGTGGGAGTCGAATTTTAGGTTTTCATCTATGGTAATTCCAAGTAGCTTGGTAAAAGGAACTATTTCTAGAGGGGTGTTATTGTGACTTTTGATGGAAAATTGGGCCTTGTGGAACTGGGAAGTTTTGGTGGGAGTGAATATCATAAGTTTCATTTTGTTGGCATTTAGGGCCAGGTGATGAGATTGCATCCATGTTTCAGTTTTGGAGAAAGCTGTTTGGGTATAGAGTAGAAGTTTGGAGGGCCAGGAGGCTGAGCAGATGATAATGGAGTCATTTGCATATTGGATGATTGAGGCTTCAGGGATAGAGAGGTGGAAGTTGTTAATGAATAAGTTGAAGAGGAGGGGGCCAAGTACTGATCCTTGGGAACTCCTGTGAGTGTAGGTAAGAAAGGGGAGGTTGATTCTTTCCATTGTACAGCCTGTTGGCGCATGGAAAGGTAGCTGATGAACCAGTCAAGGGTTGAGTGAGATAGATGCAGCTGTGAGAGCTGGGACAAGAGAAGGGAATGGGAGATTGTGTTGAATGCCTTTGAGAGGTCAAGAAATAGAGAAGATATGTATTTGCTGCTCTCACATGCTAGGTTGACTGTTTCAAGGAAGGAAAGGAGGGCTGTCATGGTGCTGTGGCCAGGGCGGAAGCCGTGCTAGGTGGGAGAGAGGAGTTTGTGCTGGATTAGGTAGGGCATGAGCTGGGAGTGGATAGTTTTCTCTAGAATTTTAGAGAGGGGAGAGAGTATAGCTATGGATCTGAAGTTGGTTGTGTCTGTATTCTTACTGCCTTTGTGGAGAGGAATTATGAATGCATGATGCCAGATGGTTGGTATATAGGATTCCTGAATGGATCTATTAATGAGGATGGATATGGGATAGGCTATAGATTCAGCTGATATTTGAAAAACATTTGCTGTAAGGTTGTCAGGGGCATTGCGTCATGGTTTAGCTTTTGAAGTAGTCTTTTTATAGTATTGGTGGAGGCAGGTTTAAGGGCGAACAGGGTGGAGGAGGGGGGGTGAGAGAGGGGGTTTGAGGGGCAGGGTGAGGGGTTAGTATTGGTGGGTGGATTGGGGAAAGTGGAGGATAATGTAGCTATGCAGTCTATGAAAAATGTGTTGAAGTTAGTGGCTGTTTCTAGACTTGAGAGGTGAGGATTGGGGCAGGGGTTGGAATTATTACCAGGGTTGAGTATTGAGATGGATGTCCAGAATTTCTTTGGATTGTTTGAGTGCTTGTATTGCAGATTGCTGTAGTAGTTTTTGCGACCTTTTCTCATTGATTGTTTGGCCAGGTTATGAAGATGTTTATATTCTTGGTTGGTGCTGGGGTTTTTTAGTTTTTGGCACAGTTTCCACTTTTTGTTTCTTTGATTCATTACCAATCTATCATTAATAGATATGGAAAACTAAAAACTAAGCAGCTTGATGAATCAATTTTTCTTAAATTTGCCCTAGTGAATAATGCTCGATTTTTGTGTGTTGTCTGGGGTACTTGAGACAGGTTACCAACTCTGTTGTCTTGGAATTCTGAAATGGTACCACTTCATTTTGATATCTGGAACACAGAACACAGCAAGTTACTTACTGTAGCCTTGACAATTTTGCACTGATCCCTCTGGACTATTTTGTTTTCCTTTTTGTCCCTCACATCAGTTATTTTCTCATTTTACCTGATAAACCAAGGGCCTGACTTGTGCTCTTACTATGTAAGGTCCTTCCCAGTTGGTGTCCCATGGTCCTGACCTTAAAAACCTCTTGATCATTACCTTTTGATTCAGCTTTACTCCCCCGCCAATACTGAAAAAGGTGTTCTCCACAGGCAATATGCATTTTTCCTGGCAAACCCCTCACAGTTTTGCAGTAAATATTTTAGCCATTTCTAACTGTGGCTCAGAAATGCCAGTTTCTGGATCAAACAAAAAGGTAATTGGCATTATCCATCCTGTCATTTACTGAAATGGAGAGATCCCCATGTTGGCATTTGGAATTGCTTGAATGTTCATTAGAATCACAGGCAAATGTTGGACCCAATCAGTCCCTTTTCTAAGGCTACCCTTGATGGCTTGATTTATTCCCCCCATGATACCATTGGCCTAAGGATGATAAGAAATGTGGAACCTTTGCTGATTACCCAGAATGTTGCATAGTTCCTTCATGACCTGACTAGTGAACTGAGGACCATTGTCTGATTGAATGATTTTTGGCCTTCCCCAGTGCGAAAAGATTTGGGTCCACACTATGGAAGCTGTGGTTTTTGCTATGTAGTTTTCTGGGGATACTGCCTCCACCCATTTACTGAGGATGTCCAGTAAAACTAAAAGAAACCTATACAGTCCTTTTGCCAGTGGGAGAGGTCCAGTGAAGTCAACCTTAATTCTGTACAGGGAGCCTTCAGAAACTGAGACTCAATGTAAATTTTTTTTTACTGTAGGATTGGTTTATAAGCAAACTACACACTCTTCCTGCACTCTCTGACACATTGTTTTAAGTACTGGATTCCAAAATATCTTTTTTGTTATTATTGGCCACAGTTTTGCATTGCAAATGCGCTCTATCAACTGGTGATTGAACTTTCCCATTTGCTTTGCTAGAGGACCTGGTACATGGGTACGGGTACCCCCTGTTTGTCCCAAAAGCGTATGTACCCTTTACCCTTTTCTTCAATCCCATTACATGGTCCACATTTGGCCAGATCTTCTGCCAATCTTTGAGTCCACTGGATATGGCTCACCTTGTCTTCATTCCCATTACATGGTCCACATTTGACCAGATCCTCTGCCAGTCTTTGAGTCCACTGGATATGGCTCACCTTTTCTTCATTCCCATTACATGGTCCACATTTGGCCAGATCTTCTGCCAGTCTTTGAGTCCACTGGATATGGCTCAGATCCAGGTAAGCGTCCATACCTGTCTGCTCATCCTATTGTTTTTCTCTAAACCAAATAGGACATATTATTATCTGAGACTGTTTCTCAGGGTACAATTTTGTACCTGTGAGAGCAGCTAGTTTGGCCATCTCATCTGCTCTAGCATTTCCCTGAAATTGAACATGTTCGAAACATTTTGATGGCCCTTAACTTTACTGAGTGTGAAGATTACTGGTGTACCTGCTGCCTCTTCAAAAAAACTTTCAAGTATCTTGGAGTGTTTGAACAGTTTACTGTTGCTGTCTGTAAAACTTATTTTTGCCCAGACTGCCAGATGCACTGTGGGAGAATGATCTACATAGGAACTATTGGTGTCTATATTTGCTCCTGTCCGGCAGTGCCTGACCATGCAACAGACAGCCTTTAGCTCTGCTCTTTGGGCAGACATATAGCCTGGCAACTTCAGTAAATGGGCTGTTTTTTGATTATACAATTTGCCTGAGTCAGAAGCATCAAAACTGAACATGTAGGTTCCCTTTTGACAATACTTGGCTCCATCTACATATACACTGCTCTTCCTGGCATCAAAATTAGCCTGGAGTGGAGAGCTGGATGCCTTTTCAGTCATTTTTTACATGAGTGTGACTAACCTTTATTCAACATTTGCTGTGAGAGAAGGTAACATGTACCCAACTCTGCTGTGATTGTTTTTTGTTCAAATGTGAGTAACCATTTTGCAAACCTTGTCTTGTTAATAAATTTGGATCTCACAGAGTACAGTAATTCTTTAATAGTATAGTGTGGTGTCTGAACTATGATTGGTGAAAACTGTGTTATATATTCCATCTGTATGATTCCTCAGTGCATTGCTAACAATACCTGCACACAAGGATGATATCCCTTTTTAACAGGAATCATCATTTGACTACAAAAGATGATGGGCCTCAGTCTGGTCTCTACATCTTGAATGTGGCCTAATGGCCACTTTTGCATAAGGACCACTGAGATGCCATCGTCCTCTCTGGCTGTCAGTAGGATAAAGGTTGGGAAGAACTTAGTGTGCGTGTGTGGTGTATACACACACACACACACACACACACACACACACACACACACACACACACACACACACACACACACATTAGCTCTAGTCAAAAGGCTGAAATACTGATGTTTTAAATGTCAACATGTTAACTCTGACAACAAAATGTCAATATGCTTCTGTGCTTAGGTTCATAGGTTCATAGGTTCTAACTAGGCTAACGACCATAAGGGCCTTTTTAAGCCTAGCCATGCATCCCAAATCTCTGACAGGTTTTGGTACCCTTGAAAAGAGTAAGCAAGGGCTTGGGAGATGAAACATTTACAAGTCAGGGCCTGAGAGATGAGGCATTTACAGGTTGCTTGTATCTGTTAGAGACATAGGTGCCAAACCAAGGATGGATCTGTAATGCAGTAGGAAAAAAAGAACTGCATTTTTGTAGGAGGTCAAGTCCCCTGCAACACATAATCCCTGATAATTATATATACCACTGCTGAGACCAGGGTTAGGACATATCCACCTACCCTGGGGATTGCCAATCTCATACACCTGTCAACCAAAGTTTGTTGACAAAACAGATGTTGATATTTGAGTGTTTTGCTCAAAACTACTTAACTTTCTCTCTTTAACCATACCACTGTCCCCTCTCTCTTTAACCATACCACTATATCATTTCACAAGTTTAAAGTACTGTGTATACCAAATCCCCAACCTCTCATCAAAACAAAATAACAGTTCCCTTGCAAATATTTCTTCATACAAATACTTCAAAGCACAATACTACACTTATCTGACAATATTCACCCGAACACAGGCCCTTGCCAACAGCACTCTAACCACACTTATACAGTACTCCCCCTTTCCAACTACCTCACAAATAACTCTTTACGATCACAGGCCTCCAAAAATCTATCTTTTATTCAATGACTATACAAAGCATTGTCAATAAAAGTACCCTCCTTCATGCCCAGATTTCTCAATATAACCCAGCTATACTTGGTGTGAGACATGGCTAAAACCTCAAATTCTCCCCCCTGGTTATAATATTATTCGACTGGATAGAAGTAAAAAAATGGGTCGATGACTAACTATACTCTACTCTGATCAGCTCCCCCTCAATAGCTATTCCTGATTTCTGCCCTGCTGAAATACTTATAGCAACCTGTAACCTAAATCAACACAAAAAAACTTGCCATTGCAGCAATCTACATACCCCCAGGTAAAAACATTCCCATACTCGTATAGTTTCTTTCTTGGATTTCTATATCCATTCCCTCTGAAACCATAATCCTTGGGGATATGAATATTGACTGGAACCTTTTTAATACTGCATCCCCTAGCTACTCTATAAACCTTTATGACTTTAGCCAAGTGATCACCTCACCCACGCACCAGCAAAAAAATTCCCAGAATGGCTCAATCATTGACTGGATATTGGCATCCAACCCCCAGTGCTATCATAACCCTTCTGCTCTACCTAGCTCCCTTAGTGACCACCTCCCTACCTTAGTAGTAAGACACTCTCCCAATCTTAACAAGAGCCACCAATACAAAGAGTCTTATGACCTTAAAAACTACAGCCCTGTCACCCTAAATTAATTACTGTCCACTGTAAACTGGTCATTCCTACACACATTACCCCTTAATGAGGCTGTCCAAAGCTTCAGCAATATATTCCTAGAAACACTTAACACCCTGTCTCCCGGTAGAAAATTAGACTAAAATGTAATTATGCACCATGACTAAACCAGGCAACTCGATCACTTATGAACAAGCGAGACAGTGCCTGGAGAGCACGGAAAAAAAAAATAACAACTCCATTTTCCATCTGAACTTATATAAACACCTTTGCAACCAACCAAAAAAGCAGGTCCTACTGGACAAAAAAAAATTTTTTTACCAAAAATCTCTGAGCAACCCACATTCCAACCCGAAGAAATTCTGGCACTCAATAAACAAGCTACTATCCCCAGGGAACCCCTTTTCACCAAACCCCTTTCCTAACAAACCTTCTAATGAAACTGTAAGCCTATTTAACGAGTCTATATTAGATCACCGAATGCTTAAAAAAGTGAATGGTGATTAATCGACCCTATGTTAGCAAAGGCTTACAATATCGAACTGTCAGAACAGCGATTTTGTTTTCCTACGGAAAAAAAATGCTGTTCCAGCAAAAAAAAAAAAAAAAAAAAAAAAAAACACTTTAAACATTACATTAAATGGGGAGCTTCACCACCCCACACCCCCCTACTTAAATACACCAACTCCGAGACTGCACTACAGTGCTGAAAATGGCAAAGTAAGAATTTTTTTTTCAATAATATTTCTTTATTGTTTATTTTTAATATACATCATTTCACAAGCGTAAACACAGGTGATATACAACCGGTACAAAAACATTCAATTAAAACATATTTACACTATTTACATGAATGCTTTCATAATTTAATAGTATGGAAAAAGATAAGAGTTGTTTTCTCCAGGGTTAGTACCATCAAGTTAGTATACTACTATATGATGTTAAGATTTTTATTGTGTATGTTGTAAATGTCTTCCAAAGTCAATGTTTTATGCAAGTATAATATTGAAAATTTGTTCCCAACATTTCAAAGTATTGGGATTTTTGTTTTGTTTGTTTATTATGTATTTGTGGGCTAATATATGTTTTGTCGCTAAGTTCCTAAAGCTATTTCATAATATTTTAGATGGGGTCAGCCAGTTGGTAGCTATGTAAAGTTTCATTCATAAGAAGATATTAATGAGAATGATTGTTTGGTTCTTAGATAGGTTAATTGGGGGAATATGTAATATCGTAAATTCCCACGTGAGCGTTGATGATTGATATCCCATCTTTTGTAGATGTACTTTCAGGGAGTTCCAAAGTTTGAATACACATTTACAGTTCCAGAACATATGTAAAAGGTCAGCAGTTTCATCTTTACAATGTGGGCAAAACTGGGAGTTTCTAGGGTTAAATTTATGCAGTCTAAGGCGTGTGTAATAAGCATTATTGTATATCATGAGTTGGGTAAATTCTAGTTTTTGAAGAGATATGGATTTTATTGTTAGATTGATTGCTTGTATTATTTTATTGTTTTCTATCAATGGTATTTTTTCTTTCCAATAATTAGATAAGAGTATGCGTTCTTGAAATTTCTGGTCTTTGATCAGTTTGTATGAGCATGTTATAAATTTACTGTGTTGTAGAAGGGCTTGCCAAAGTGAGTTGCATTTGATTAAGTCATCTTTATTTATGTTTATGTCTTGAAGGTAACTTAAACACAGTTCTTTAATCTGTCTTAAGATCAACAAGTATGTCTTGGGTAGGCCCAATTGGTTTCTTATTTCTTGCGTGGGACAATTCAAAAATGGGTATAGCTCTTGTAGCATTATATTAATTATAAATGGGAATTTTTTCAGGTCAAGTAGCTGGTTATTAATTCTCAAGTTAGGGTTTTTGTGGATAGGTTGCAGTATCATCATGGGTTGAAGGAGATTTTCTGACTTAAAAAGATTTTGTGTTAATGTTATGGAATTTTTAAGGGATTCCAATAGGTTATATGCTTTAATGTTTTTACTACTTAAGAAAGGTATTGATTTTGGATTTATATTCAGACTTTCAATATGTTTAAAACCTAATTTTACCCAATGCTAGCTTATTGTAGTTTGCAATTCTTAAAGTTCTATTGGCATTTATGATTGAGTAGTAATTTTCAAAATTTGGTAGGTCTAATCCACCTTTGTTTTTCGGAGTCATCAGTTTATCATATAAGATTCTACTTTTTTTTGGTTCCCATATAAATTTAGTGAATTCAGTATGAATTTGCTTAAAATAATTCTTGGGTATTAATAGCTGGGAAGACATGAAGATGTATAAAGATCTGGGCAAGATATTCATTTTGATAATCGAGACTTTAGCTAATGGTGGTAGTTTCAGATTTTTCCATCTCTTTAGATCAAGTAAAACGTGGTCCCACTTTTGTTTGATATTATTGAGGTAAAAATTTTTGTTATCTGTAGAGAATGTAATTCCTAGATATTTAATCTTTTCTTTAGATTTTATTTGACCTATCAGTGGTAGGAGTGAAAAAGGTTTCGGAGTTTTTAAAGAGAAGATGTAAGTTTTTTTAAGGTTTATTTTATAGTTTGAAATTGATGTGAAATCTTCAATAGCAGATAGTATTTTGTTAGTGTCTGTGGTTGGCGTTGTACAGTATATGTTGAGATCATCAGCAAAGGCTGACAAGGAGATTTTTGTGTTATATATTACTGGGGCATTAGGATATACATTTTGTTTGATGTTTAAAAATAGGGGTTCTAGATATAGGTTAAACAGTAAAGGGGATAAGGGACACCCTTGACAAGTGCCATTTCTGATTTGAATTATATTAGACCATCTTTTATTTATATATAATGTTGTATAAGGATTGCTGTATAATATTTGTAGGGTTAGAATAAATTCTTGGGGTATGTTAAAATAGGGTAGGATTTGAAATAAAAATCTTATGTTGACTCTATCAAAGGCCTTATGAGCATCTATAATTAGTGCATATATGTTTTGGTTATTTTGATTGGCATATGAAATTAGGGTGTGTAGTGTTAGTGTATTGCCACTGGTTTGCCTAGATGATAAAAAACAGATTGTTCACTTGAAATAATTATGTCCGTTATTTTTTTCAGTCTATTAGCCAGAATAGATGTTAGAATTTTGGTATCAATATTGAGTAATGATATGGGTCTATAACTATCCGGATTTTGAGGATCTGCCTTTTCTTTAGGTATGAAAATCATTTTGGATGCATTAAAGTGTATATCATTGATTTTATTCTTTATTATATAGTTTAATACATGAGATAATATTTGTGCAGTGATAAGGTAGAATGTTTTATAAAACTCCGCTGTGAGGCCATCTGGGCCGGGAGATTTGTGTGATTTCAATTTTTTGATTGTTGTTATTATTTCATCAGTGGTTATTGGTTCTATTAATTCTTTTCTTTGTTTCGCATCAATTTTCAGAAAATTGAGTTTTTGTAGGAAGTCTGCACTATTATCATTTGCAAGTAGATGGTTTTGTTCTCCATAGATTTGAGAGTATATAATTTCAAAAATTTTGATAATATCTTCGGTTTTCGTATAAGTCTTATTCTTATAAAATAGTTCCGGAATTTGTGAAGGTGTTTTAGACTGATTAATAATCCTCGCAAGTGCTCGTGACTGTGTTTATATATGGCTCGCATATTTTGCAAGTATTTTAGTTTCATGAAATACTAGATTATTGTTGTGAACCAAGAAAAGGTCTTTCTGGGATTTCAAAAGTTCTGTTTCCATTTGCATGTTGTAGTTTTTAAATAGATCCTGTTGTAATGATTTAATTTTAGCCTCTAGTTGTTGTTCTTCTCTGAGTTGGATTCTCTTATAATAAGAAGCTTTCTGGATAAAGATACCTCTTATCTGAGCTTTAGTTGCTGCCCATTCAATATCAGGAAGGCATTTTTGCTTTGTTAACTTGTCTAGAGACATTTTAAGAGTGATCTGAACTTCCTGAGTTATTTCCTTCATATTTAAGAAATTTGGGTTTAGAGACCAGTTGTATCCCCGATATTGTGTGTTGTTTTTGGTGGTCTTAGTAATGTTTAGAGTAATTTTAGAATGGTCAGACAAGTAACGAGTATGAATGGATACTGTGGGGTCAAGGTTAATAAGTGCTTCTGAAATTAGGAAAAAGTCAATTCTCGACCACATTTTATGACAGTTGGAGTAAAATGTAAAATTATTTGCGTTATTTGTGTTATTACCATATTTGAAGGGATCATATAAATTAAAGTCATATTTAAGTTCGCTTAATGTTAAAACTGCTTATTTATTGCATGATCTCTGTGAACTTGATTTATCCTTTTTTGGTTCTAATATGCATTCCAGTCTCCTCCTATGATCATATAGTGGTTATTGTATTGATTTAAGATAGGGTACAATGAAGCGAAGAAGGAGTGCTGGTTATTACAGGGTGCATATATGTTGAGAAGTAGGATGGGTTTATCGTAAGCTGGAGTTGAAAGGGTTGCATAACACCATCTTCCTTCTTTATCTATTTTGGTTTCTAAAATTTTATCTTTGTAGTGGTTCTTAATGATAATAGCTAATCCTGCACTATTGGTTTTGCCTTCAGACGCTATAATTTCTCTTATCCACTTTTTCCCTTTGATATCTGCCCATTGCTCGTTAGTTAAGTGTGTTTCTTGAATTAGTAAGAAGGTTGCCTTAGACTGTAAAGCTAGGTGAAGAAACAGTTTCCTTTTCTTAATGTTCTGGAACCCTTTAATGTTCCATGAGTCTATTTCCCACATTTATAAATCTTTTATTTTGTGTAAGTAATCTTGAAAATTTATGTAAATATATTGGGATGTGTTTATTTCTTATCAAAAACATGTTATGAAAGCATTCTTTTATTCCCGTCCCTTCTCTGTGCCTATCCACTAATCTTCTGGACCAGGAATTTAACAGGACCTGGCAAAATTTGTTTTTTGTATTTGTTTGTATTATTAGTATATATAAACCTTGTATATTAGTCTTTAAGAAGTAAAATAATCTTAATGGCCCTATATGCCTTACAACTACTTGTACAAAGCCTAACCCACCCATTCCCTAACAATCACTACTTTTGCAATCCAAGTCTCTTCTTATGCACTTTATAATAAGGTATCAAAGTTAAAAAATCCATTTTAACCAGTTCTGATCTTGCCTAAAGGCAGGTAACATCACTTTAAGAATTTTATCTCTAATAGTATTTGAAAGTTTATCCATTCTCAGTTGTTATCTCAAGTTTAATTTATTAATCATATTCATAGAGTATATTCATTCCTCGCTTAATCTTAGTTTGTATGTGATTCTCCTTCCCCTTGGTAGGAGATAGTTGTCTCTGATTATTTCTTCCCTTGCTTTGAGGGAATATTCAGATTTGAAGTTCAAATGCTCCAAGAGTCATTACTCCCATCCATTTTATTACCCTTGCCCTGTGTTGTTTAAATCTTGAATGACCTTGTTGACGCTATGTTTCTCTCCAACAGTTTTGACATATGTCAGCTATTTTACTTTACACATTCTTATTCTGATGAGTCCTGGAGAAAACAATATAACTATATAACAATATACACACATGCACCTACATGAATATAATCACCAGTAATTAGGAAATCATTGGAGATCACTGTGGAAGATAGGATGGAAACAAAAAAGAGAATAAATGCTCTACTACCCTTAATGTATTATCCAATATATAATATAGGATAGCATCTAGCTCCAATCTAAACTTTGTATTAGACTTAATACATTAGAATATGTGTTTTCTTAATCACCAAAGTTAAGTAGACTCGTTCTAATTTGGTTTCAGAACCATATGTATTATGTAATAAATGCATTCAAGTGAACTGAGACTAGCTATAGTGTGTCATAGTAGCATTTACTCGATAGTATAACTTATGGAGAACACAGCAAAGAACATTGTTCATTTATTTGATTATTAAATATTTGTATGTGTAGACTTTATTTACACTTCTATAAAGTTACATTGATCTGGGTCTAAAATATGGTATCAAAGGTAGCATATTTTAAAGCTGAGTTTTCAGGTATTATTTATATGTTTTTATTGTTATTGGCTTATTACAGTAATACATTTCCATTCCATATTAAATTACTTAGTTCGCTACCTTTAGTATAATGTCTGACCAGAACAGTTCAAGTCCTGATATATGTGTCATAAGAGTGATTTTATGTAGATTAGGGATCTCAGCACTAGTGTGAGTGCTAATGCTAGCACCTGAGTTCTCAAGTTATACAGTTTATGGTAGGTTTGTCTTCATATAACGGACCAAACCTACTATAGGCTCTCATATTAAGTTTAGTCAGAACATTGAATGAGTCCAGGTGTTTGGTAAGGTCAGGGGTGCAACTAAATGCCTTCAAGCCCTTAACATCTGGTAGCTAAGTACCCACAACCCCTGGAGGTGCAATATATCATGCTTTGTACCTTACTGGAGTGTATTACTGCACATGCAAAGTGCATTGAACTTAAACAATAGAGAGAAAGCTCATTTATATTTATAGTATGAGCGGATTTTGTAATATTAAATTGTGATGAGACCATTAATCTGCTCCATAAGGATGGCATTGTCTGTACATGACATGTGGACATTGCAATATCTACAGGTAACACTGAGTTTGTACTTTTACTGCCCTGTTGTATCAGTGCTGCTCTAGATGTCCTGTTGTGCTGGAGCACACCATTTTATTGGTGAAGTGCTCCTTTCTTAACGTATTGTTCATTCATCCAGCAAAAGAAACTAATGTTTGTAAAGAATACCAGCCTTAGTGGTGCACTTGTGACCTTTGATCACCAATCTTTGTACTTACAGAGATAATGTGGTTCATTCTGTTCATCAAAACCTTAAAGCTGCAGAGGTTTAAAAAAAAGCACAACTAACTATGTTAAATTTACCATAGGTGCACTTAAACCCTGTGTTTATAAACTCAAGAGTGCAGTTATTTAGGTATATGTGATTTGTTGTATTCACACTAAGCATTTTCATGACTATTAAAAGTGTGGTATACTTTAGCATCTCTATTTATGCTATGTGAAGCTGGACACATTAATTATGCTTGGTGATATTTAAAGGCAACATTTGGTAGCTATGTGAAGAGAAAATATGTGATTTAACTGTGTAATTTAAATTTTTAGAGATTTCTCTTCAGTAATTAACCTTTTTTTTTATTTACAGTTCCAATTTGTCCCTCTTTCCGAACTTCTAGATAGCTAAACCGATTACTTAGCTTCTCGAAGGGGGACTCTATATGCAGACGGATTTCCGGAAGTGTCGCCACTTAAAATGACCTCTGGAGCAATAAAAGAGCTTTCAGTTCCTCCTGTGGGAAAACAAGCATGACGCGCATGTTGTGCACTTCCTGCTGGGGCTCTCGTGGCCTGGAGAGTGAGAAATAAGGTCATGCCATCCCAAAAATGAGGCCTAGGGCAAGGCAGGAGCAAACCATGTGGGAAGTAAGTCCTCTGCTATTATTCTGTCATATATCCAATCTCGGAGGCTCAATAATCACCTCGGAGAGTGCAGCTAGTTGTCTAAGGCAGGGAATCTTTTAAAAA
Source organism: Protopterus annectens (assembly GCF_019279795.1). NCBI lineage: Eukaryota > Metazoa > Chordata > Ceratodontiformes > Protopteridae > Protopterus > Protopterus annectens. The sequence goes on from NC_056733.1 coordinate 1,067,134,908, forward strand.
CAGTCATGAAGGTAGATTTTGCTTCTAAATTGTTAGCGACTGAATATTTGACCCCATCCACAGAAATAAGTAAAGTATTTGGATACTTCATTTGAAATTTCAGTTTTTTGCCAATCAAGAATTTGCAGCAAGGAGACATGAGCTGTCTGGCTTGCCTAATTTGAAGAGGCAGGTCTTGGGCTAGAGAGATTCTGTTGTTGTACCATACTTGGGGTCCCCCATTTTTCTTTGCAGATAATAATATTTTATTAACATCTTGAAAGTTAAGTAGTTTGGCATATACTGGTCTTGGAATATTTGAAGTTTGAGATTCTCTCAGGGCTCTGTGTGCTCTCTCAATTATTATTTGATGGGCTGTTTTTTGGTCTTTGAGTAGTGTTGCAAATATATGAATGAGAGAAGGAATCAGTTTATTGTGCTGTATATTTTCCGGCATGCCTCTGATGATTATGTTATTCCTTCTGGATCTTGCCTCAAGATCAATAATTTTAGGTTGCATGGTTTGTATATCACCTTCATGTGAGTCAGCTTTTTTGGATAGAAGGGCTATTTTTTCCTCATTCTCCGCAGTTTTGGCTTCATGTTTGTCCATTCTTTCCAAGATTTGGTTGAAGGAAGTTCCAAATGATTGCAGTTGAGTAGACATTTCTTTTATAGCCTCTTGGATAGGCAGTAAGACTGCTTTTATATCATCCATGTTTGCTAGTTGATCTGCTTTGTTTTTATTCCCTGATTCTGCAGTGTCTTGTTTTGTTATTTTCTGCCTTTTAGAGTTCAGATCTTTCTCAGGAGATAATAATTCTGAGATTTTAATCTTTGTTGTTGTAATGTCCATATTTTTATCTTCCTTTGACATTTTGTAGAAGTAAAGCGTCTTGGTTTAAAGATAGAGGTGAATGTGTAAAGTGCCCTGAGCACACAGCTTCTTTTCCTTGTCTCTTACCTCAGCTCCAGTTAATCTGTTGTAATCTTGACAGATTTTTTATTCTTCAGGTTTATTTTCCCTTTTCTGGTTTTCTGGATATAGATAGGAGTTGTTAACTCAGAATATTGTGCTTAAATAGGTCCTGGTATTTTCTCTGGGTTGATTTTATTCCATAAGTATTGAAGAGCTGTAGATTAGTAGTGTTTACAGAACGGTGGCCATCTTTGAATCTGCAAAGTAAGAATTTGCTCAAGAGCCGCTTCGATATTTTGCCGTTTCAGGCTTTTGAGTTCAACCAAGACGCATTCGAAAGAATGGGTCTTTGGTCTTCTAATAGGGGACCTATTTAACAACTTTTTCATCAAAATAATAGAAAAGCTTACTAAACCAGAAACTCTTGATATAAAGACTCCACTTCCCACCTCATCTCTTCCCTCATTCTCCCTAGCACCAATAGCAACTTCCTTCATCAGATTACTTCTTAACAAACTCACACCCCATCAGCCAACAAACTCCCTCCATTATTTCTCAAACATGCAGCTATACTTATCAATAGATCCATCCAAGAAAATACAGACCAGATATCTGGAAAAATTATTTATAATACCCCTCCATAAGGAAGGAAATTCTACAGAACCCTCAAATTACAGACCTATTGCCATATTATCTCCCTTATCCAAGATGTTGAAAAAATGTATACATAGACAAAAACTAAACCATCTCTTACAGGCAAACCTAATTACACCCACACAGCACGGTTTCTGACCCTCGCACAGTACTGCCACTGCCCTCCAGTCTTTTACACACAGTGTTGTCCAAGCCAGAGATTTTAATAAACTCAGATCAGCTCTTTTCCTTGACCCATCTAAAGCATTTGATACTGTTTCCCATCCCGCCTTCCTAAACAAACTTTCCAACCTACATCTCTCTACTTCCACTACCTCCTGGTTTAGCAGCTACCTCTCAAACAGATATCAGTTCATCAGATGGCAAACATCCTTCTCCCTTTTCCGTCTTGTTAAGGGTTCCCCAGAGTTCTATCCTGGGCCCCCTACTTTTTAACATATTTGCAAATAACCTCCATGTCTCCTACCCCCACTCAACCATAATACAGTATGCCGACTATTCCACAATTATTGACACCTCCGATAATATACAAAATCACCACACTGTCACTCAAAAATCTCTGCACCTAGTAGAACAATGGTTAAATGAAAACAACCTGCTTCTCCACCCCCAAAAGACCAAGCTTCTCCTTTTACTTCCAAAAAACCTCAATCCAGCTAAAGACAACTTCACCATCTCATCCTTAGATAATACAATTATCAACACTGACTCAAACACCAAATTGCTTGGCGTTACTATAGACAACCAATTAAAATTTGACCTACATATCTTAAACTGTATAAAAAAGTCCAATCAAAAACTAGGTCTTCTGTACCGTAACAACAAATATATACCTAACAAATCTAGACCTATACTAGCTCAAACATTTATTTTACTATCCCTGCTGTATGCTGCTTCCATACTTACTAACCTCCAAAATAATCTCTTAACCAAACTAGAAACCACCCATAACAAGATAGCAAGATTTGCAGCCAGTAATAGCTACAAATGCCATCATTGTATATTCCTGAAAAGCTTAAGATGGCCTGAGCTCCCCCACATGCTTCAACTATCACAACTACAAATTGCACACAGCATCCTAAATAGCTTCAAATCCTGCCCTGCCCTTACATCCGTAATTACACCCCATGCCCAATTGTGACCCCAGAAGCACACAACAAAACCTTCTGCAGGTGACCAAACCAAACAAAAATATTGGAAAAATACTTTACATTCATTCAATTGCATACTCATGGAACAAACTTCTATTGTCCTTTCGCTCCACTATCGAATGTGGCAAATTCAAAAAACAACTAAAAATTAATTTATTTTTCTTTCAATTCCTTTTTATTAGGGTTATATCAAAACAAAATGAAAACAGGAAAACGATTTAACAGAGAATAAACAATAACACACAACATACAGACATACAAACATAAAACCTATATACAGTAATAACCTATATACAATTCTCATCTATATCAAACTATGCAGCATACAGAGTTATGAATTACAATCATGCCAGAATGTGTTCAGATATCAGTTTCCAAGTGTCCTTCTGGGTCCTTTTATTCCTCATGGAATACCATAAATATTTATGTGCCAAAAGCTGTTTACTAGCTGTTTGCTTGAAACCATCCCATGTTATTATGGACCTGTCTTTCCAATTTAGTGTGATGTAATATTTTATTAGCATAAATGTTGTTACTAGGATGTGCAAGTGATTATTCTTCATTCCTGTAGGAGGTATGTGTAGGAGAGCAAATTTCCAGGATAAGGTTGATTTTTCATATCCCATTTTCTCTAATTTGACTCTTAAGGCACACCAGAGTTTGTATGTACATTTACAACTCCAAAATATATGTATAATATCAGCTTCTTTGGAGGGGCAGAATTGGCAAAAAGGTGGGAGTTCTTTGTACATTTTATTTAATATTGAGGGCGTAAAATATGCATTGTTTAGGATCATAAGTTGAGTATATCTGAGCTTCTGAAGGAGAATGTCTTTGGAGAATTTCCGAATTGCCTGTGCAATTATATTGGAGGTAATTGTAGGATCTTGTTTTGTCCAGTAATTGGAATGAATGGCTTCTTTCGTGTGTCTAAGTGAGATAATGAATTTATAGGCATTTGAAATCATTTTTTTTTCTGTGTCATCATATCCCACAGCGTTCTACATGTAGCTATCTGTTGGTCTGCGATGTCAGTATCCTTCCAAAATCTGTAACATAATTCTTTCAGTTGTCTTACCATAATTGTATATTTAGACGGGAGATTGAGTTTGTTTCTAATATTAGTTACAGATTCCTGCCTAAGTAGATAAATGTCTAAAACTGTTTTTTCTTTCAATAGTGGGTATGAATTCAGGTCAATCATCTTTTCATTTAGTTGAATATTGGGGTTAAGGTGTAAAGGTTGGAAAGTATAAAAAGCAGTTAGTAGATTTAGTGATTTGAAGAGATTTTGTGTTATTTTAATTTGTTCCCATAAGTCATTTTGTAATTTGTATCTTCTTCTGGACATTCCCTTTAGAAATGGGAGGGCCTTGGGATTAAATTGTAATGTTTTAACATAGTTGTGATATAATTTCATCCAAGTTGGGCACCACATATTGGTTTGTTCCCTGTAATTTGTAATATTGATTAATCTACTACCTTTGGTAATTTCATAATACAGTTTAAAGTCAGGCAAGCCCACCCCCCATTTTGTCCTTTGGATATATGTTTTTGATAACTTATCCTGCTAGGTCTTGGATGCCAGACGAATTTTGAGAGGGTTGATTGGATGTTATTAAAGACTTTATTGTGAATCAGTGTATTGGTTGCGTTAAATATAAAAAGTATTCTGGGGAGGATATTCATTTTAATGATGTCTACTCTAGAGAGAAGGGGGAGTTTCAATTGTGTCCATCTTACCAAGTCTTTTTGTATGGTGTCCCATGTTTTAATCACATTGTCCTGATAGTAATTATGTGCAACGGTATAGAATGCTATTCCTAGGTATTGTATGTGGTCACTGACTTTAATATTAGGTATAGTACCTACAGTTGGGTATTGTGCGTAGTTATTAATCGGGAATATTGTTGTCTTATCCAAGTTTACCTTATAGTTCGCGAATTTAGAAAATATTTCTATTGAGTTATTGATTTTGAAAAGATCCGTGTTGGGAAGAGAATAATATATATTTAAGTTGTCTGCTTACGCTGACAGTGAAATCTCAGTGTTAAAAAGGACCGGTATATTATGATATGTTCTTTGTTTTATTAGTAAAAATAAGGGCTCAATATATAGATTGAATAGGAAAGGTGATAAGGGGCAGCCTTGTCTAATCCCATTGTTAATTTTTATTTTTTTGGAGCTAAGTTTGTTAATTTGTAGAGTGGTATATGCTTTGTTGTGTAAAGTGTTTATATAGTGAATAAACTGTGTAGGAAAGTTAAATTTTTGCAGAATCAAGGTCAGAAATGACTTATTGATTCTATCAAATGCTTTAGAAGCATCTATAGCTAAGGTGTAGATAGGTGTTTGTTTCATTAAGGATAAAGATATCATTGCTTCAAGAGTTAGAGTTTGATCGACTGTTTGCCTCTGATTGATAAACCCGGATTGTTCTGGGGAAATAATTTTTGTAATTATTGTCTTAGTTTTGTTAGCCAAAATTGCTGCCATAATTCTCATATGCAAATTAATAATAGAAACGGGCCTATAATTATTAGGGTTGGTCGTGTCCTTGTTAGGTTTATGTATTAATATGGTTCTGGATGCATTTAGGTGCGGATCAGAAATACCCTCTTGTATTATGTGATTATATAGGTGTAGTATGATCGACGTCTTAGAACTAAAGCATTTGTAGAACTGGGCTGAGAAACCATCAGGACCCGGTACCTTATTATTTTTGAGGTTATTAATTGTTGTTTTGATGTCCACTTGTGTAAGTTCAGCTGATAAAGAAGTTTGTTGTTGTACCTCTAATCTGGGAAAGTTTAATCCATTAATGAATAGAAGTAAATCCTGTTCATTGAATGTTTTGGGGGTAGGGTTGTACACTTCTTCATATATTCTCTCGAAGACCTTAATTATATCTTGTGAGTTAGAATAACTGTTTTGCTGAAAAATAAGTTCCGAGATATGTGGATTAGGTTTATGTTGATTCAACAGCCTTGCCAAGAATCTAGAGGAGAGTTGGGCCCACTGTGAGTAATTGCCTAGATTTTTTATTTCTTGAAATGATAGGTTTTCTGTTTGTAGAGCTAATAACTTAGCCTGTAGTTGATTAATGGAGTTCTCTACCTCCACGGAATAAAGCTGCTGCAACCTAAGCTCAAGTTTAGATATTTCAACCCTGATACTTTTTTCTTTGGTGAAAATATTTTTCTTATAGAAAGCATATTTGTTGATTAACATCCCTCTAATTAATACCTTGGTGGTAGCCCAAGTTATATCGAACGGAAAGGTGTTATCCACAATGGATAAAATGCATTGGTCCAGTAAGAAGTCAATTTCTTTTCTAATATCGGGTTTTTCTAAAAGGTTAGGGTTCAAGTGCCAGAATCTATTATAGTTTTGCCGGGCACTGAAATGTGCCCAATCTATTGTAAGGGTGATTTTCGAGTGGTCCGATAGAGATCTAGGTTCTATGTCTAGTGAAAGTTCAAATTGTAAAAAGGTGTCCGAGACTAAGAAGAAATCCAGTCTGGACCAAGTTTTATGACACTGTGAAAAGAAGGTAAAACCTTTATTATTTGTGTGAGGGACGGTAATGAGGTGTGGGTCGCTTAGTCTAAAATCATTTTTAATTTCGAAAAGGGCAGTAGTGGCCTGTGGGTTGAATTTAGTTTTGTTGTTTGTTCTATCCATATTTGGGTCTTGAATAGAGTTCCAGTCCCCGCCCCAGGATGTAGTAGTGCTCTGGAAAAGAGTTTATTAAGTTATAGATGCCCATAATAAATTTGTGTTGGGAGGAGCAAGGGGCATATACATTTACTATCAAGATTGGTTTGTCTACTTTGTCAATTTTGGTTATAAAATAACACCATCTGCCTTCTGGATCTGAATCTTGTCTTAAAATATTGTATTGGAACGAATTTTTTATAATGATGGCAACTCCTGCTTTATTGGTATTATTGCCTGCTGCTATAATGGATTTGATCCATTTTTTATTTGCCGTGTGAACCCACTGCTCCTTTAGTAAGTGTGTTTCTTGTATCATTATAAAGTCTAGACTGGATTTATAGACAAGATGCATGAAAAGTTTTTTCTTATTTTCTGTTTGTAAACCTTTAACATTCCATGAGGCTAACTTCAACATCTTTTCTTTAGTACCTGAATCCAAAACCGGTAGCTATGTACTGTATTGTTAAATAACAACATCACTGCAGGACCCCGAACACATACATACATTTTTAGACATAGATGAGAAACTCTTCCAGCCTTATCCCAGTGCCTAACCACTACCTCTGTCACCCTGGAAGAGATTGGGATACCAGTTCTTATTAGAAGCACAGTTGTTAGGTAGAAAAAATAGAAACTCATTTTAGGGTTTAGCCATGAGGTATCCCCATTCTTCCAGTATCCCATTTCGTTACACCAATACCAGCGGAGCATAGAAACCTACTCTATCCCTAGTACCATAGCTTGAAACATCATACAGAGCACACATTAAAGGTAAAGTGAGAAAATTGCTAGGTTACCTATATAATTACATTTAAGTAGAAAGCATTGAAGCCTGTAGTCTAATAAGCCCTTATTTTATCTAGATCTCCTCTCTCGGAAACTGTATTCATAAAGGGTTTGAACATTACTAAAATATTTTGAAACAACATATTTTCAACAAAACTGCACAAACAACATTTTTTTTTAGGCTTATACTATAAACAAATCTGAATGTCCAACTGGTTATGTCCATAATCCACAAATTCCTCTCTCATAGGTCTATGTAGAAAACCCTTTTGTTTTTTAAACTGAATAAACAGTGACTAAGGTGCAAACGAACATAAGATCCACCTATATTATGAATTTCCACTGTTTGCCCTTTAATCAGTACAGCGTTATATGTATTAAACCCTTCTATTTCTTCTGAATCCTATCATATTTTACAGTCATCAGGTAGTTGTTAAAGTACCTTTGTATTGTGAGATATCCAGTATTTTGACCATATTAGTAAGTGCCTGCTTCATCCACGAATTTTTGCTGTATCCTCGGGTTGCTTGAGTTGTTTTCTTATCTCCACTTCCATCTTAAGCCTCGTTCGGTGCTGGACTGTGTAGAATTGGGCTCTGTAGCTTTAAGGAAGCATTGCACCTTGGGAATTCAACCTCCACGCAGGGGTTACATTGACAGCATAACCTGATGGGAGCTGGAGTTTCTATTTTAGATCGACGACCATGTGAAGATCATACCCAGGAACCAGCGCTTGATTTCGGATACAAAAAGCAGGGCCCCTCGAACGGAAATCACCAGGGGAAAACGAAGCCTAGCAGAAGCAAGTTATACAGAACAGGTAAACTGGATTATGTGATAGGAACCTCTTTTCTTTTTGGTTGTGGCAGTGAGAGCATAACTAGCGTTCATTGGGTTTTAAAACGCGTTTTTTCCTGGGTTTGTTTTAAATACTTTAAGAAAAGTCGAAGCTGCTTCTTTCTTGTTGTTGCATGAGTATCTGTGGTCTTGCATCGTAAAAGTAAGTGTGTTGGGGAACTTCATTTGGAATCTGATTTGTTTGGTTATGAGGAAAGTACAGTAAGGGGCAAGCTTTTGTCTTTCTAGTTTAATTTGATATGGTAGATCTTGAGCAATGGTTATATTCATGCCTTTCCAAACCACAGATTTTTTTGCTTTAGCAGCAAGTAGTATTTTGTTAACATGAAGAAAGTTAAGGATCTTGGCATATACAATTCTTGGACTAGTTACTACTGGTGCTGATCTAAGAGCCCTATGTGCTCTCTCAATAGTGATTTGGTTAGCTTCTAGGCCATTTTCTAGGAATAAGACAAAGATTTCTGTTAATGTGTTCAGCAGCTTATTTTGATCTACATTTTCAGGGACGCCCCTTATAATTAAGTTGTTCCGTCTAGATCTGGCTTCGAGATCCAGGATTTTTGCTTGTATTTCCTGAATATCATTTTTGTTGGTATTTGATTCCTTTTGAATGTTTTCTATTTGAATGTCGTGATCCATAATTTTAGATTCTATTTTGTCCAGTCTTGTAAGTATTTTATCTGTAGATGAGCCAATTGCATTAATTTGAATTGATAAGTTTTGTATAGCTTCCTGAATGGGTTGCAAAGCCACTTTCAAGTCTTCTAGGTTAGAGTTTTCTGTCTTGTTTTTATTTGAGTTTGCAATTTTACTAGATTCCACAGCTTTGCTAATTCTGTCTCTTTTGGATGTTGTATCCTTTTCAGGTGAATTTATTGTAGTAAATTTTGATTTAGTAGTCTGGCTTTCCATAGATTCCTGATCATTAGGCATTTTGTTTGATCAGTCTTACTGTATTTGGTAGAAATTCTTCTATATTGTAATTCAGGATTACCTTGGCCTAGTAGTTGTCAGCACTGAGCTCACATGTGGCAGAGACCCTCACAGCAATCTGCAGAAATCCTGTCTTTTTACTGAGGGTCAGATTTATTTCTTACTCAAGTTTGTACCGTAAGTTGCTCATATGCCTATACCATATATTTGGTGATATAGAGAATTTTCTCTCACTGGTATTTATGTAAAATATTAAGGTAAGGTGCTCTACTGTGTTTCAGCACTCCCTACAGGACGGCAGCCATTTTGCTCTCATCAACTAAAAATTAATTTCTAACATGCATGGATATGTGCTTGTCAGAAAGTTACCTAAATAATTTTTCTTCTTCTCTCAATTAACACATCTGCCTGGTATCTACCTAAACTATCTACATATATTATTCTCTCTGCAGTTAGTACCTATGCTATTAAATGCATCTTTGTTGTACTATAATATAATGTTACTCTGAATTTTTTTTATTCTAGACATAGCTACATTTTTTGTAAATAACGTAATGTTAACCAAATTTCTCAAACATATTGTTACTGGATTCTCAAAATACTGTACTTTTACTTTGTATATTTTCCCTGTTTTTGTACTGTTAAGTATCTTACAACTTGATTTGTTAGGTTAGTCTTATTTTTTAATTACTTTCGTGGAGCTTTTATCCTCGGGTCTCTGCTGAGAAAGGGCTCTCTGGGCCCAGTCAGACTAACCCAGTTAACAAATGTAAAAAAAAAAAAAAAAAAATATATATATATATATATATATATATATATATATATATATATATATAAAGAGAGAGAGAGAGAGGGACAGAGAGAGACAGATATATGTATACAGACAAGCATACATGTATAGATATACAAGTCCATGCATTTCACATGGGATTTACAAATTTTGTTTATGTATATTCTATATGTGTCATCAAAATACTTATATATATCTTCTGTGCATCATACCCTAGACAAAACTCTAGCTTAGTTCAGTTAAATTAAAAAAAGAAACTACAAGCACGCTCGTACGCACACATGCACACATTCACACATGCACTCACACACACACACACACACACACACACACACACACACACACACTGCATGTGCTATAAATAAACATGATCTTCCTAAATATCAAAACAAGTACCAAGGTCTAAATGAAAATCATAGAGAATGAGCCTAACTTTAAAAAGTAAAATAAAGTAAACATAAAAGCCTAACCAGTCAGTTAAAATTGCATTGCAGCCAAGTTGGAATGTGTGGTGATACTTTTTTCTTTTCCTTTCTGCTTTTTTCCATGTTTTAATTAAAACGTTTTCTGCTTATGTGTTTGTGTTTTTTAGTTTGCCTGTAGCGTCACTTTCAGTTGTGTGAAGATTGTGTATTACTGTAAGATCTTAGCATTGCCTATATACTATACTGCACTTCTATTTTCATAAGTAGAATTACTTGTAAAACTAGCTGTTTGTATTTTGGTCCTTGTGTGGGAGCTTTGTTTTGTAGTTTTGTTTACATTTGTGGCAAAACTGTGAACTACTTCCAGATTTCTCTCATTTAGTCATTTATTACTGAAGTTTTCCATAAACAACATTACTGGTAAATGTCTACATATTCTGGTGCCTTAGTCTGTGGTGGGATTGCAGTAGTGGCATTATTGTGAATTCTGCTCCAGAACTGGTGCTTCAGTTCTTTTACAATTGTTTATAGTCCAGTTTTGCTGCTAGAGTCTTATATTCTGCTCATTTATCTAGTTAAAGGTACATTCCAGTGCCTTTCTATTTACTTTTCTACTGTTTTCCCCTGTTCTTTGTGATTGCCTTAGCCCCACTAAGACATTAAAGTTTCTGAAATTCTAACAAACTCCCTGGGGCCATTAACCTGTAACCAGCGTTATAGAACTAGAGCTCCAAAATTGATTTTAGTTAATTGGAACTGTCTCTAGCTAGCCTGCTTCCGGCAGCTTGAATTTTTCCCAAACATGCCCACCCTTCTCCTGTTGCAGTTTTAAAAGAATGTTCCTCAGCTTCTGCTTCTTATGGTAATCTGTACTTCCAAAGTCCCTCCCTCCCCTCTTTCATTACTGGTGTCTGTTGTGTAGGTTAAATACTTTTCTCACCCATTGCTTTCCATATATCCACAATAGTGAGTGCCCACCAAGCAAACAAGTATTGCTCTTGAGTAAACCTCCCTTCCTGCAAATTTTCTCCAGCTCATTTTTTCAGAGTTTCCATCTGTTAGGCAACCTTGCCACACTCTGAGGGGGGGGGGGGTCCTGAACTAATCTTGCTCCATACTTAGCAGATAAGATATTTATTTTATTGTTTTGCACTTCAGTAAACTGATTTAGAGTGCTACTGCTTTTTTTTTTTTTTATTTGTTGATTGTATACTTTAAATCATTTAAAAAATCCTTAATACTTGAAATTGCCTTGCCCAAGTAGTTTAAGTTGTTTTGTGGTAGCATTACACTCTCAAGCAATCTTTTTTGTAGTTTTTGCATTAAGAGGACTGGGATATTCCAGATAGTTGAAGTAGGTGCTAGCCTGGTCTATATAAGTCGAAAAATATATAAGAACGCTTTAAGTGCTGTCTTTTTACTGACCAGACGGTGTAGAAGCCAGTTTTTTGTATTTCAATTGCCTGTGTCAATTTGGCACTTTTGCGGGCCTTTCTCATTGTGCAGCAGTTGTTAGTTATGCCCTGTATAGAAGCAGATAGTTAGAAACCAAATTTTTCCTATAAAACCATCTCTGAAACTGTACCATAACTCATTGAGAGTAGAGCAACTACTTCATGTGTTGAGTAACATAGACCAGTCTAGTTTGTATGTACAGGAACACTTCATCTTGAATTTAATATAATATAGACCAGTCTAGTGTCAGGCCCCAAAAGCACCCTTAATCAACCCACTATTAATACCTCTTGCACAACACTCTAGTAGCTCTTCCAGTAAAGGACCTGACATCATGAATATGCACTTTCTCAGTTTCTCCACAACTAGTTTGGAGGATATGAAAATATTGATACACTGTCGCAATTGTCTAACATTCACTGACAATCATTTAATCCTCAAACAAGCAAATAGAGTTTCTGCAAGAGCTGTATATACACTATCTCTCTGAAGGCAAATATCTTGCATTCAAATACTCATAATTACAATCTTGTTGTGAGAAACACACATAATATGTGCCCTACATACAGACCTACTTATGCTGAGGCACCTAATTGCAATCTTCCCAACCCCCAAAGACCTCCCAGACATTCCACCTGCAAAAAATATCCTCAGCAGACCAGAAGGCACTTAACAGAATTAACACCTAACGCTGCACATACAGCCACGCCCAGTGGTGTAATACCTAGCACTGCACATACAGCCACACCCAGTGGTGTAACACCTAACAATGCACATAGAGCCATGCCCAGTGGTGTAACACCTAACAGTGCACATACAGCCACACCTAGTGGTGTAACACCTAACACTGCACATACAGCCACATACAGTGGTGTAATACCTAACAGTGCACATACAGCCACACCCAGTGGTGTAACACCTAACGCTGGACATACAGCCACACCCAGTGGTGTAACACCTAAAACTGCACATACAGCCACACCTAGTGGTGTACCACAGAACACGGCACATACAGCATCATCCAGTGGTGTAACGCCTAACACTGCACATACAGCCATGCCCAGTGGTGTAATGCCTAACACTGCACATACAGCCACACCCAGTGGTGTAACACCTAACACTGCACATACAGCCACATCCACTGGTGTAACACCTAACACTGCACATACAGCCACACTCAGTGGTGCAACACCTAACACTGCACATACAGTCACATCCAGTGGAATAATACCTAACACTGTACATACAGCCACACTCAGTTGTGTAACACCTAACACTGCACATACAGCCACACCCAGTGGTGTAACACCTAACACCACACATACAGCCACACCCAGTGGTGTAAAACCTAACCCTGCACATACAGTCACACCCAGTGGTGTAACACATAATACTGCACATGCAGCCATAGCCAGTGGTGCAACACCTAACACTGCACATGCAGCCACATATAGTGGTATAACACCTAACACTGCACATACAGCCACACCCACTGGTGTAACACCTAACACTGCACATACAGCCACACCCAGTGGTGCAACACCTAACACTGCACATACAGTCACACTCAGTGGTGTAACACCTAACTCTGCACATACAGCCACACCCAGTGGTGTAACACTAAACACTGCACATACAGCCACATCCAGTGGTGTAATACCTAACAGTGCACATACAGCCACACCCAGTGGTGTAACACCTAACACTGCACATAAAACCACATCCAGTGGTGAAACGCCTAACACTACAAATACAGCCACACCCAGTGGTGTAGCACCTAACACTGCACATACAGCCACACTCAGTGGTGTAACACCTAACACTGCACATACAGCCACACCCAGTGGTGTAGCATCTAACACTTCACATACAGCCACACCCAGTGGTGTAGAACCTAACACTGCACATACAACCACACCCAGTAGTGTAACACCTAACACTGCACATGCAGCCACATCCAGTGGTGTAGCACCTAACAGTGCACATACAGCCACACCCAGTGGTGTAACACCTAACACTGCACATAGAGCCACACCCAGTGGTGTAACACCTAACACTGCACATACAGCCATACCCAGTGGTGTAACACATAACACTGCACATACAGCCATACCCAGTGGAGTAACACCTAATGCTGCACATACAGCCACACCCAGTGGTGTAACACCTAACACTGCACATACAGCCACACCTAGTGGTGTAACACCTAACACTGCACATATAGCCACACCCAGTTATGTAACACCTAACACTACACATACAGCCACATCCAGTGGTGTAACACCTAACACTGCACATACAGCTACACCCAGTGGTGCAATACCTAACACTGCACATACAGCCACACCCAGTGGTGTAACACCTAACACTGCACATACAGCCACACCCAGTGGTGTAACACCTAACAGTGCACATACAGCCACACCCAGTGGTGCAACACCTAACACTGCACATACAGCCACACCCATTGGTGTAACACCTAACACTGCATATACAGTCACACTCAGTGGTGTAACAATAACACTGCACATACAGCCACATCCAGTGGTGTAACACCTAACACTGTACATACAGTCACACTCACTAATGTAACACCTAACACTGCACATACAGCTACACCCAGTGGTGTAACACCTAACACTGCACATGCAGTCACATCCAGTGGTGTAACACCTACCACTGCACATATGGCCACACCCAGTGGTGTAACACCTAACACTGTACATACAGTCACACTCAGTGGTGTAACACCTAACTCTGCATATACAGCCACACCCAGTGTTGTAACACCTAACACTGCACATACAGCCATACCCATTGAAGCCTCAACTATCAACCCATAAGGTGAGCCAATACACTCCCAGAGCTCTAGTCATGGGGACTGCATTATATGACATACTGTTACCCCACCCACCAGGCTGAACAAAGGAAAAATAATGGTCAGTTGACTATCAGGGGCCAAGATCTTCCAAGTTATTCATATACTCAAGTCACAGCACCGCAGGTACTAGTATGATTTAGTCATAATCCATGTATGTGTAAATGACCTGAGATGTTTCTCCCCAGACTATATGTAGAGAGACATGGAGCTCTTGGACTTTGCGTCACAGGCTGATCTCTACTAGCATTGAGCAACATTCTACCTTTACCAAGGATGATGCCACAATATGAAAAAAACATGATTGACTTTAATAATTGATTTAGTTTTTGGTGTCATTCTAGGGTGATACAATTTTTGACAGAATGGGAGGATGTGGTTAACAAACCACATTGCTTTGGCAAGGATGGTCTGCACCTGTCCCCTCTAGGCTTTCAAATACTGGCTAACTCATTGTCCTCTCCCATAGTGCCATTTTAGGCAATGCCAATTTAGCAAAACTTCCAACATAGCAAAATCTACAAGAAAGTGTAAAAGTATTACAGGTCAATTTCAGGAGTCTTAACAAGAAGCTCCACGCCATACAAGCTTTCCTTACATTGGAGAATGCAGATATCAATGCAGTACATGGTTTAAAACTTTACAGAGTATGCTAGCAGCACGAGGCTTCAGTGCCTTCCACACATTTGGACCAGCAACTGTGCAGGCAGGGGCTAAGAGTGGAGTTGTCTTGATCAACATCAGTAACAAGCAACCTTCTAGGTTGGGTAAAGAGGATGACACACTGGAGTTCCTCCACATCTAGATTACCACAAAGTCCCATAACATATGCTAGCACCCTATATGTTCCGTTAAACCCAGTTCATAGGTTCATAGGTGACCTAGCCAATAATACCCAGGATATGACAATATTATATCTTAATTCCCAAGATATAGGATGGGGTAGTATCAGGGTCAGGGGTCTTTGGATGCTGGAGCCCTGAGGTATTTTACAGACTGCTGTTGTCCATAAGGGACATGAACAGTACCCCAGGAGTGAATTTACAGTCCCCCATCTATCTATTTATCCAAATTCTTTTTGAAGAGATTTAGGGATGGGCTTTGTTTTATTAAGATGGGAAGTTTATTCCATAGATGAGGTAGCCTTTGGGATACAAATCTGTCTCTTCAGTAAGTTCTGTTTGTCACACATAAGGTTCAGGTCTAGGGAACACGTAATGTGTAGTATACTTTTTCTTGCAAATATGTAACATTTTCATCAGGGTAGGTCAGGTGTAACTCCCTTACACTCAGTATTCAAACAAATACCATACTCATAGAAGACTTTAATTATCCCAATATAAAGTCGGAGTCCTATGCAACCCTGACGTTTTGCAGTGTGCAGAGATTCCTAGATTTTGTAAATGCAAACACTTGGACCAGTTAGTGCAAATGGCTCGTAGAGGTCCAAACATATTGGACAAGGCACTCACAAATATGGGAGAATGCTGCATCCCCTCCCCCCAGTGTTGTGACCTCTCAGGTAGGGTCAGACCACAAAGTAGTCTCCTTCAAAATAAGTGTCAGTTTTGTAACCCCCTACAACCCCTGTAACAGTTAGAAACTGCTCCAAGGCAAACTACCTTTTATTAAGTGATAACCTGCCAAAATTTCAAGCCCATCCAAACCCAGACAACATAACAGCCTGTGCAGAATTATTCAGAGAAGCTCTGTACAATCACATCAATGACTGCATAGAGGCTGCTGTACCTGTCAGAAGTAAGCCCAAAACTAACTCACAAAACAAACCACCCTTGTGGAATTCCAAATTAAGCAGTTTGTACTACAAAAGAAAAAAGTCAAAGCTAAAAAGAAGTGTAACACCAAAAAGATAAAAACTCTCTCATCAAACTGAATAGATTATTAAGAAGACTAATTATTTCCAAGAAAGCACATTTTGAGGTAAATATAACATCCTAGGCCAAGGACAATGATGAGGACTTCTTTAGCTACGTCCAAAACATCAAAGGCAGTACACAACAGTAAATGGAGCCATGCTCACAGAACTGGGAGATATAACAAATCTTTTGGCTGACAAATTCATCTCCAAATCTACCCCCTCAGTCCCAGCCAATGCCCAGGAAATACCATCTAACATAACCCCTCCAACTATCAGTAGGAAGCAGGTCTTAGATTCGCTGTCTAAGGCCAAGAGTACAGCACAGCTTCATTGGGCCCCAATAATATCCCAGCATGCCTCCTTAATATCTTGAAATATAACCTATCAGGACCATTGGACTCACTGTTCAACCATAGCCTCTACACAGGTTTGTGCCATACAAATGTAGGACTGCAACAATCATTCCTCAGTACAAGGGTGGAGCATCAATGGATCTCTAGAACTACAGACCCATTATTGTGACTAGTCTCATATGCAAATCCATGGAAAGAATTATTATGGAAATGATTACCAATGACATAGGAGACCTTCAAGTACTGGACCCAACCCAGTTTTGTTTTGTCAAAGGCAGGTCATGCCTACTGAACTTAGTGGACATCTTTGAGAAGGTCAGCAAGGCAATGGATGAGGGTAAAATGGTGCATACTGCCTACCTTGACCTAGTTAAGGCATTTGGTACATTAACCCATTTAGGCATTGTAAACAAACTCAAGGAATTAGGTATAAACCCCTGTATAACTCACTGGATAGCCAGTTGGCTCACAGACAGGACCCAGGAAGTTGGATTGGAGAGGCCACCAGCATAAAGAGATCAGTCTCCAGTGGACTCCCCCATGACTCTGTGTTGGGTCCACTCCTCTTTGGCATCTATTTTTTGGAAGTCAAGGCCAATGTCAGGGGCTTCTGGCTTACCATGTTTGCAGATGATTTCAAGCTCAGACCAATGACTGAAACACTATAAGATACTAACATCTTACAGGAATGTCTAACACAGACAAATGACTTGTGCCAAAATCACGGCTTAAAACTGAATGCCAAGAATTGCATAATTTTTGCCACCCAGGGAAATTACCTCATTGATAAAACTCCCTAAAAGTAGACACAGAGTTGGGAACTCATAGATAGAAACCTAGCTTTCAATCAAAATGTGTCTAAACTGGCAAGAAAATAAGTTTATGTCACTTGATTTATATGTAAAGGCATGGCATCGAGGTCCTGGGAAGTCACAGTGCTACTGTACTCAGCCCTTGTAAGTGCCATCATTGAATTTAATGCTTGCTTTGGTATGGACTTGACCAGATACATGCAACCACTGGAACTTTGACAGAGATTCTTCACAAAAAGAATACAGGGTGTAAACATAATGTCCTATGCAGATCAGCTCAAATCCCTATCTCTGCACTCTATTTCCTACAAACTGCTGGGAAAGGATTTATGCCTGGCGTACAAGACATCCTTGAATCCCAGTCTGATGGACCTTTTGCATATCCACAAAACAAACAGCACCAGAACTGCTAGAGCTAAGGACTTAAACTTTGCTTGCAACTTAAGTATGACATGTTGAAGAGACAGGTATGTATGTCAGACAATCTCCATTCTCTGAAAAAGGCATCCAGTCTATGTGAATCAGAGCCCTTCCTTAACCATATTCAATCGCAACTTGAACCAGTGGATGGGAAATCAGGAATTCACCTTGGTCTGACAACTATGCCCCTGATGGACAGAGTAGCCATTAAATCATGCCCTAACATGCACAACTTAAAATAACATCGAAGACACAATAACTTGTGGGATGCATTTGAATTGCACGCCAAGGCTTATAAAGGCCCCAGTGGTCATTAGCCTAGTGTACACCTAAGAACCTGTGAACCTAAACAGTGACCCTTAATTAAACTAAGGAGGATTAAAAGATTCAAATACCTCAAGAAATAACATACTATTAAACTGCTAAATTCTAACCTAATCCTCATTGCATTACAAAATGTGTATGCAAAACGTTATCCACTATTTTAGAAATATGCTTTAAATCACCTCAGAATGTGGACTTTCAGTATGGCGTTCAACAGTTAAGTACAGTTGAAACTGCTCTCCCACTCAGATAACATTAAAACACAATAACAAGCCAGTATTCAAGTGGAAATCTTCAATTAACAATAATTTACACTTCCCAGTTACCCTGTGGCTGAAAGGAAACAGTCCTTGGGAACTGTGGGACATATGGGGAGACTTCAGTGAAATAAGCCAAGCTGCTGAAGAAATAAAACTTAGATATTGATATAGATGTTTTATAAAAGTAAAGTTGTATTCCCTCATAGTAACAGTATGATGTTTTTAGAAATAGTATGTGATACAAAGCCTGCAAAGTATACAGAAAGAAATATGGAGCAAATAAGCGTGATTAGCCTAGCAAAAAATATGTTTGCAGGACGACAAGATATGCTGTGGGTTTAAAACATTAGTAACAGATGGCTATGATAATAGAGGCTTGCTGAAAGAGCATGATAAGCTAAATACAGAGACCTAATCGGCAGAAGGGGTTTAACAAAGGGAAATGGCTAGCAGTACAAAATGAAATGGCTATCCTGTCACAAGAGTACAGGCCGGTCTTCTCAGAAACTGATAAGGAAACAGGAAACTGGTGAGGTCCACAATATTTTCAGAAATTGATTAAGGGACAGAAACAGGCATGGTCCACAGTAAAGCCACAGATATGCCAAAAATGTTTCAAGAAGATTTAAACTTAGATTCTATAAAAAAACAACTGGTTGGGAGGACATTTGATCATGAACTGAGAGTCGTTTGAGGAAGTGCAATGTATCTATCAGTAATTCGTGTTATAAAGAAAATGTTAATGTCTCAACAGTAGTGTTTGGTTGGTCATATTAATAAATAGTATATCAAGTACAAATACAGTTGTACAGTGTCTTGGTCTGTTTGCTATTTTAACAGACATGGCATCTATGCATGAAAAAGATTGATATAGTGTATGAGAAGGCAATGGGGTCTATATTACATATCCGAACGCTTAACTGTTCGAATCGCTAAAGAGCGACCTTTAGCGATCAAACATTCAAATGTTCGAATATGTAATAAAATAATATTAAAAAACAAAAAGAAAAAGGAAAGGGTTTAAGCAGGGGCCTGCACCCCCATACTCCCCGCTACTTAAATATACCAACTCTGAGATTGCACTTCAGTGCACTACACTGCGGAAATGGAAATGTTCTCATTCCCTACACTGTAGCGCAATCTTGGAGTTGGTATATTTAAGTAGCGGGGGGTGTGGGGGGTGCAGGGGTGCTTGCCCCCCTGCTTACACCCTTTAGTTTTTTTAAAAATTTTTATTCATATTTGAACATTTAAATGTTCAATCCCTAAAGGTCGATCTTTAGCAATTTGAACATTTAAGCTTTCGGATATGTAATATAGACCCAGGTAATGAACCTTGGTGGAACATTCTCATGTTATATAAGATCAAATGATACGAGTCTGGAAGAGATCAAATAGGCACTTACCCACCAATCAGATTAGATCACAGCATTTCAGAAAACTAAAATGGGATTAAAGGAGATGGAAGTGCTGCAGGGAGAAGTCAGAGAAAAAATAATAGATTTTTAAGACAGAGCTCATAGAGAAAACCTTCCACTTAATCAATGTTTCTGAAAAGGTGGGAGAGAATGACTGCATAGCTTTTATGAGATGGCAAATCAGCCAATGGACTGAGTTTCCGAAACAAGAAATATTGCTTGAAAGGACACATAAAACATATATTCCAGGGGGAAGTTGCAAAGAGCAGCACCAGACCAATACAGGTAAAGCTGCAAAGCTATTAATTAAAAAAAATAGTTATCCTGTCTGTGAGGTAAGGAGGAAAAGTTACAGACTGGAGTCTTCGTGGAGAATTATTATACTTACAAGGCAAAAAAGAAATAAAGTCATGCCAGTTAAAAGACTGTGGACAGAGGATGCTTTAATATTTATGTTTTTTTATCCAGCCAGAATTAATATATTTTATCGGGGGGGGGTTATGTTCCTTGATGAAGACCACGCACAGCAGGAAGTAAGAAATTACAGTCAAGACGCAGGAAAGGAAGACTGGCATAGTTGAGAAGGAAACGCAAACTAGGAGAAGATACCAGCAGAGAAAATGCAAATGAAGCTTTTACTTATAAATAAAAATGGATGGCAAGAGGAGTTCTCAAGAAAAGTAAAGGACTCTGTACTTATGGACAAACTACCAGCACTTAATAAGCCCGATTCTTGAGAGAGAGAACTGTAATGTGTCAGTGTGTGTGTGTGTGTGTGCGTGTATGTGTGTGTATGTGTGTGTGTGTGTGTGTGTGTGTGTGTGTGTGTGTGTGTGTGTGTGTGTGTGTGTGTGTGTGTGCGTGCATGCGCGCATATGTGTGTGCGTGTGTGCATGTGTGCGTCTCTGTGTGTGTGTGTGTGTGTGTGTGTGTGTGTGTGTGTGTGTGTGTGTGTGTGTGCATGTGTGTGTGTGTGTATGTGTGTTTGATTTCCTTCTCTTGCTGCAATTGATCCACTTTCAGTGCACAGGTAAGAATGGTGACAGAAAAGCAGTTCTAACAAAAAGTATTGATGTAAGGTTAAAAGGCAGATAACAGCCCTACAAAGTTTACTTTTAGTGGGCAGAATCAGGCTGTTTTTTTCATTTTTGCACCTTTTGTGGTGGACTCAAGAGTTCTATTCATTCACTACAACAGTATGAAACCTGGGGTGGTGGTGTGCTTAGCTGAGAAGGGGGTGGGTGTAGTATCAAGTAATGTAACCTGATTGGTTGTGAGTGAGGGTAATTCAATGAGGTTACTCGCCCTGTCAGTCAGCAGAGGGAAATGTCCAATGTAGTCTTTTTACATCATCAACTGATTGCCCATGATTCCTCAAAAGAGCCCCCAGAGATGATGTAAAGGGGAAAGGTAAGGAAAAATAATAAGGAAAAGGGATAATTAGTATTTTAATTGGTATAATGGAAAGGAAAGATAATGCTGGAGGAGTTATGGGGATGCACTGGGAAAGGGCTGAAGGTAGAAAATGTTTAAATATGAATGAAAAAGTAAATAAGGAAAGGGCAGCTAATGAACAGAATATGGGTTTAAAGCATAAAAAAAATGAGGGAAAGTTTGTTTACCAGGCCGAGCAAATGTAAGGAGAAAATAAATGAAGTTGTCTGTTGAGGAAGGGAATTTAAAGTCTTAAGTGATTTAAAAGGGAAGTGTGGATTTTCTAGAAAAAAAAAAAAACGCTTCATTGTTAAAATGCAACACAGCTGCAGCAGTTAATGATGCAAGATCTTGATGTTGTAAAATATTTGGGAAGATGGAACTCACCAACAGAGCAGATGCTCAATATTTAATGAAGGAATATGGGTTTAAAGTATAATAAAAAAACAGAGATATGTTTCGTTACCAGGCTACACAACTGTAAGGAGAAAATAAATGAAGTTGCCAGTTGAGACAGAGAACTTAAAGTATTAACTGAGTTTGAAGAGAAGCGTGGATT